>NW_027142920.1:0-112355 GCF_026170545.1 Melanerpes formicivorus
AAACATTGTTGGGGTAAAACCTAAAGGGAAAGACCTAGCACCAAATCCAATTTGCCATCTCTGATCTAACTTCTGGAGGCAGTCAAAATGAGTATTTGAATTCTTCCCTACCTTATTCCTGTGCTGAGATACAGGCTGCTCCAACCTGCTGTAAAATGCTTGATTTCGAGAGTGATCGAAACTAATGAAAACATTGTTGGGGTAAAACCTAAAGGGAAAGGCCTAGCACCAAATTGCATTGGCCATCTGATCTAACTTCTGGAGGCAGTCAAAATGATCCTTAGAATTCTTCCCTACCTTATTCCTGTGCTGAGATACAGGCTGCTCCAACCTGCTGTAAAATGCTTGATTTCGAGAGTGAGTGAAACTAATGAAAACATTGTTGGGGGTAAAACCTAAAGGGAAAGGCCTAGCACCAAATTGCATTGGCCATCTGATCTAACTTCTGGAGGCAGTCAAAAATGAGTATTTGAATTCTTCCCTACCTTATTCCTGTGCTGAGATACAGGCTGCTCCAACCTGCTGTAAAATGCTTGATTTCCGAGAGTGAGCGAAACTAATGAAAACATTGTTGGGGTAAAACCTAAAGGGAAAGACCTAGCACCAAATACAATTTGCCATCTGATCTAACTTCTGGAGGCAGTCAAAAATGAGTATTTGAATTCTTCCCTACCTATTCCTATGCTGAGATACAGGCTGCTCCAACCTGCTGTAAAATGCTTGATTTCGAGAGTGAGCGAAACTAATGAAAACATTGTTGGGGTAAAACCTAAAGGGAAAGACCTTGCACCAAATACAATTTGCCATCTGATCTAACTTCTGGAGGCAGTCAAAATGAGTATTTGAATTCTTCCCTACCTTATTCCTGTGCTGAGATACAGGCTGCTCCACCTGCTGTAAAATGCTTGATTTCGAGAGTGAGCGAAAACTAATGAAAACATTGTTGGGGTAAAACCTAAAGGGAAAGACCTAGCACCAAATACAATTTGCCATCTGATCTAACTTCTGGAGGCAGTCAAAATGATCCTTAGAATTCTTCCCTACCTTATTCCTGTGCTGAGATAACAGGCTGCTCCAACCTGCTGTAAAATGCTTGATTTCGAGAGTGAGCGAAACTAATGAAAAACATTGCTGGGGTAAAACCTAAAGGGAAAGACCTAGCACCAAATACAATTTGCCATCTGATCTAACTTCTGGAGGCAGTCAAAATGAGTATTTGAATTCTTCCCTACCTTATTCCTGTGCTGAGATACAGGCTGCTCCAACCTGCTGTAAAATGCTTGATTTCGAGAGTGATCGAAACTAATGAAAACATTGTTGGGGTAAAACCTAAAGGGGAAAGACCTAGCACCAAATCCAATTTGCCATCTGATCTAACTTCTGGAGGGCAGTCAAAATGAGTATTTGAATTCTTCCCTACCTTATTCCTGTGCTGAGATACAGGCTGCTCCAACCTGCTGTAAAATGCTTGATTTCGAGAGTGAGTGAAACTAATGAAAACATTGTTGGGGTAAAACCTAAAGGGAAAGACCTAGCACCAAACACAATTTGCCATCTGATCTAACTTCTGGAGGCAGTCAAAATGAGTATTTGAATTCTTCCCCAACCTTATTCCTGTGCTGAGATACAGGCTGCTCCAACCTGCTGTAAAATGCTTGATTTCGAGAGTGAGCAAAACTAATGAAAACATTGTTGGGGTAAAACCTAAAGGGAAAGACCTAGCACCAAATTCCATTGGCCATCTGCTCTAACTTCTGGAGGCAGTCAAAATGATCCTTAGAATTCTTCCCTACCTTATTCCTGTGCTGAGATACAGGCTGCTCCAACCTGCTGTAAAATGCTTGATTTCGAGAGTGAGCGAAACTAATGAAAACATTGTTGGGGTAAAACCTAAAGGGAAAGACCTAGCACCAAATCCAATTTGCCATCTGATCTAACTTCTGGAGGCAGTCAAAATGAGCCTTAGAATTCTTCCCTACCTTATTCCTGTGCTGAGATACAGGCTGCTCCAACCTGCTGTAAAAATGCTTGATTTCGAGAGTGAGCGAAACTAATGAAAACATTGTTGGGGTAAAACCTAAAGGGAAAGACCTAGCACCAAATCCAATTTGCCATCTGATCTAACTTCTGGAGGCAGTCAAAATGAGTATTTGAATTCTTCCCTACCTTATTCCTGTGCTGAGATACAGGCTGCTCCAACCTGCTGTAAAATGCTTGATTTCGAGACTGAGTGAAAACTAATGAAAACATTGCTGGGGTAAAACCTAAAGGGAAAGACCTAGCACGAAACACAATTTGCCATCTGATCTAACTTCTGGAGGCAGTCAAAATGAGTATTTGAATTCTTCCCTACCTTATTCCTGTGCTGAGATACAGGCTGCTCCAACCTGCTGTAAAATGCTTGATTTCGAGAGTGAGCAAAACTAATGAAAACATTGTTGGGGTAAAACCTAAAGGGAAAGACCTAGCACCAAATTCCATTGGCCATCTGATCTAACTTCTGGAGGCAGTCAAAATGATCCTTAGAATTCTTCCCTACCTTATTCCTGTGCTGAGATACAGGCTGCTCCAACCTGCTGTAAAATGCTTGATTTCGAGAGTGAGCGAAACTAATGAAAACATTGTTGGGGTAAAACCTAAAGGGAAAGACCTAGCACCAAATCCAATTTGCCATCTGATCTAACTTCTGGAGGCAGTCAAAATGAGTATTTGAATTCTTCCCTACCTTATTCCTGTGCTGAGATACAGGCTGCTCCAACCTGCTGTAAAATGCTTGATTTCGAGAGTGAGCGAAACTAATGAAAACATTGTTGGGGTAAAACCTAAAGGGAAAGACCTAGCACCAAATCCAATTTGCCATCTGATCTAACTTCTGGAGGCAGTCAAAATGAGTATTTGAATTCTTCCCTACCTTATTCCTGTGCTGAGATACAGGCTGCTCCAACCTGCTGTAAAATGCTTGATTTCGAGAGTGATCGAAACTAATGAAAACATTGTTGGGGTAAAACCTAAAGGGAAAGACCTAGCACCAAATTCCATTGGCCATCTGATCTAACTTCTGGAGGCAGTCAAAATGAGTATTTGAATTCTTCCCTACCTTATTCCTGTGCTGAGATACAGGCTGCTCCAACCTGCTGTAAAAATGCTTGATTTCGAGAGTGAGCGAAACTAATGAAAACATTGTTGGGGTAAAACCTAAAGGGAAAGACCTAGCACCAAATACAATTTGCCATCTGATCTAACTTCTGGAGGCAGTCAAAATGAGTATTTGAATTCTTCCCTACCTTATTCCTGTGCTGAGATACAGGCTGCTCCAACCTGCTGTAAAATGCTTGATTTCGAGAGTGAGCGAAACTAATGAAAACATTGTTGGGGTAAAACCTAAAGGGAAAGGCCTAGCACCAAATTGCATTGGCCATCTGATCTAACTTCTGGAGGCAGTCAAAATGATCCTTAGAATTCTTCCCTACCTTATTCCTGTGCTGAGATACAGGCTGCTCCAACCTGCTGTAAAATGCTTGATTTCGAGAGTGAGCGAAACTAATGAAAACATGGTTGGGGTAAAACCTAAAGGGGAAAGGTTTAGCACCAAATTGCATTGGCCATCTGATCTAACTTCTGGAGGCAGTCAAAATGAGTATTTGAATTCTTCCCTACCTTATTCCTGTGCTGAGATACAGGCTGCTCCAACCTGCTGTAAAATGCTTGATTTCGAGAGTGAGCGAAACTAATGAAAACATTGCTGGGGTAAAACCTAAAGGGAAAGACCTAGCACCAAATACAATTTGCCATCTGATCTAACTTCTGGAGGCAGTCAAAATGATCCTTAGAATTCTTCCCTACCTTATTCCTGTGCTGAGATACAGGCTGCTCCAACCTGCTGTAAAATGCTTGATTTCGAGAGTGAGCGAAACTAATGAAAACATTGTTGGGGTAAAACCTAAAGGGAAAGGCCTAGCACCAAATTGCATTGGCCATCTGATCTAACTTCTGGAGGCAGTCAAAATGAGTATTTGAATTCTTCCCTACCTTATTACTGTGCTGAGATACAGGCTGCTCCAACCTGCTGTAAAATGCTTGATTTCGAGAGTGAGCGAAACTAATGAAAACATTGTTGGGGTAAAACCTAAAGGGAAAGACCTAGCACCAAATCCAATTTGCCATCTGATCTAACTTCTGGAGGCAGTCAAAATGATCCTTAGAATTCTTCCCTACCTTATTCCTGTGCTGAGATACAGGCTGCTCCAACCTGCTGTAAAATGCTTGATTTCGAGAGTGAGCGAAACTAATGAAAACATTGCTTGGGGTAAAACCTAAAGGGAAAGACCTAGCACCAAATCCAATTTGCCATCTGATCTAACTTCTGGAGGCAGTCAAAATGAGCCTTAGAATTCTTCCCTACCCTTATTCCTGTGCTGAGATACAGGCTGCTCCAACCTGCTGTAAAATGCTTGATTTCGAGAGTGAGCGAAACTAATGAAAACATTGTTGGGGTAAAACCTAAAGGGAAAGACCTAGCACCAAATCCAATTTGCCATCTGATCTAACTTCTGGAGGCAGTCAAAATGATCCTTAGAATTCTTCCCTACCTTATTCCTGTGCTGAGATACAGGCTGCTCCAACCTGCTGTAAAATGCTTGATTTCGAGAGTGAGCGAAACTAATGAAAACATTGCTGGGGTAAAACCTAAAGGGAAAGACCTAGCACCAAATCCAATTTGCCATCTGATCTAACTTCTGGAGGCAGTCAAAATGATCCTTAGAATTCTTCCCTACCTTATTCCTGTGCTGAGATACAGGCTGCTCCAACCTGCTGTAAAATGCTTGTGATTTCGAGAGTGAGCGAAACTAATGAAAACATTGTTGGGGTAAAACCTAAAGGGAAAGACCTAGCACCAAATCCAATTTGCCATCTGATCTAACTTCTGGAGGCAGTCAAAATGATCCTTAGAATTCTTCCCTACCTTATTCCTGTGCTGAGATACAGGCTGCTCCAACCTGCTGTAAAATGCTTGATTTCGAGAGTGAGCGAAACTAATGAAAACATTGTTGGGGTAAAACCTAAAGGGAAAGACCTAGCACCAAATCCAATTTGCCATCTGATCTAACTTCTGGAGGCAGTCAAAATGATCCTTAGAATTCTTCCCTACCTTATTCCTGTGCTGAGATACAGGCTGCTCCAACCTGCTGTAAAATGCTTGATTTCGAGAGTGAGCGAAACTAATGAAAACATTGTTGGGGTAAAACCTAAAGGGAAAGACCTAGCACCAAATCCAATTTGCCATCTGATCTAACTTCTGGAGGCAGTCAAAATGATCCTTAGAATTCTTCCCTACCTTATTCCTGTGCTGAGATACAGGCTGCTCCAACCTGCTGTAAAATGCTTGATTTCGAGAGTGAGTGAAACTAATGAAAACATTGCTGGGGGTAAAACCTAAAGGGAAGGACCTAGCACCAAATACAATTTGCCATCTGATCTAACTTCTGGAGGCAGTCAAAATGAGCCTTAGAATTCTTCCCTACCTTATTCCTGTGCTGAGATACAGGCTGCTCCAACCTGCTGTAAAATGCTTGATTTCGAGAGTGAGCGAAACTAATGAAAACATTGTTGGGGTAAAACCTAAAGGGAAAGACCTAGCACCAAATACAATTTGCCATCTGATCTAACTTCTGGAGGCAGTCAAAATGAGTATTTGAATTCTTCCCTACCTTATTCCTGTGCTGAGATACAGGCTGCTCCAACCTGCTGTAAAATGCTTGATTTCGAGAGTGAGCGAAACTAATGAAAACATTGTTGGGGTAATAAAAACCTAAAGGGAAAGACCTTGCACCAAATACAATTTGCCATCTGATCTAACTTCTGGAGGCAGTCAAAATGAGTATTTGAATTCTTCCCTACCTTATTCCTGTGCTGAGATACAGGCTGCTCCAACCTGCTGTAAAATGCTTGATTTCGAGAGTGAGCGAAACTAATGAAAACATTGTTGGGGTAAAACCTAAAGGGAAAGACCTAGCACCAAATCCAATTTGCCATCTGATCTAACTTCTGGAGGCAGTCAAAATGATCCTTAGAATTCTTCCCTACCTTATTCCTGTGCTGAGATACAGGCTGCTCCAACCTGCTGTAAAATGCTTGATTTCGAGAGTGAGCGAAACTAATGAAAACATTGCTGGGGTAAAACCTAAAGGGAAAGACCTAGCACCAAATACAATTTGCCATCTGATCTAACTTCTGGAGGCAGTCAAAATGAGTATTTGAATTCTTCCCTACCTTATTCCTGTGCTGAGATACAGGCTGCTCCAACCTGCTGTAAAATGCTTGATTTCGAGAGTGAGCGAAACTAATGAAAACATTGTTGGGGTAAAACCTAAAGGGAAAGACCTAGCACCAAATACAATTTGCCATCTGATCTAACTTCTGGAGGCAGTCAAAATGAGCCTTAGAATTCTTCCCTACCTTATTCCTGTGCTGAGATACAGGCTGCTCCAACCTGCTGTAAAATGCTTGATTTCGAGAGTGAGCGAAACTAATGAAAACATTGTTGGGGTAAAACCTAAAGGGAAAGACCTAGCACCAAATACAATTTGCCATCTGATCTAACTTCTGGAGGCAGTCAAAATGATCCTTAGAATTCTTCCCTACCTTATTCCTGTGCTGAGATACAGGCTGCTCCAACCTGCTGTAAAATGCTTGATTTCGAGAGTGAGTGAAACTAATGAAAACATTGCTGGGGTAAAACCTAAAGGGAAGGACCTAGCACCAAATACAATTTGCCATCTGATCTAACTTCTGGAGGCAGTCAAAATGAGCCTTAGAATTCTTCCCTACCTTATTCCTGTGCTGAGATACAGGCTGCTCCAACCTGCTGTAAAATGCTTGATTTCGAGAGTGAGCGAAACTAATGAAAACATTGTTGGGGTAAAACCTAAAGGGAAAGACCTAGCACCAAATACAATTTGCCATCTGATCTAACTTCTGGAGGCAGTCAAAATGAGTATTTGAATTCTTCCCTACCTTATTCCTGTGCTGAGATACAGGCTGCTCCAACCTGCTGTAAAATGCTTGATTTCGAGAGTGAGCGAAACTAATGAAAACATTGCTGGGGTAAAAACCTAAAGGGAAAGACCTAGCACCAAATACAATTTGCCATCTGATCTAACTTCTGGAGGCAGTCAAAATGAGTATTTGAATTCTTCCCTACCTTATTCCTGTGCTGAGATACAGGCTGCTCCAACCTGCTGTAAAATGCTTGATTTCGAGAGTGAGCGAAACTAATGAAAACATTGTTGGGGTAAAACCTAAAGGGAAAGACCTAGCACCAAATTCCATTGGCCATCTGATCTAACTTCTGGAGGCAGTCAAAATGATCCTTAGAATTCTTCCCTACCTTATTCCTGTGCTGAGATACAGGCTGCTCCAACCTGCTGTAAAATGCTTGATTTCGAGAGTGAGCGAAACTAATGAAAACATTGTTGGGGTAAAACCTAAAGGGAAAGACCTAGCACCAAATACAATTTGCCATCTGATCTAACTTCTGGAGGCAGTCAAAATGAGTATTTGAATTCTTCCCTACCTTATTCCTGTGCTGAGATACAGGCTGCTCCAACCTGCTGTAAAATGCTTGATTTCGAGAGTGATCGAAACTAATGAAAACATTGTTGGGGTAAAACCTAAAGGGAAAGACCTAGCACCAAATTCCATTGGCCATCTGATCTAACTTCTGGAGGCAGTCAAAATGAGTATTTGAATTCTTCCCTACCTTATTCCTGTGCTGAGATACAGGCTGCTCCAACCTGCTGTAAAATGCTTGATTTCGAGAGTGAGCGAAACTAATGAAAACATTGTTGGGGTAAAACCTAAAGGGAAAGACCTAGCACCAAATACAATTTGCCATCTGATCTAACTTCTGGAGGCAGTCAAAATGATCCTTAGAATTCTTCCCTACCTTATTCCTGTGCTGAGATACAGGCTGCTCCAACCTGCTGTAAAATGCTTGATTTCGAGACTGAGTGAAACTAATGAAAACATTGTTGGGGTAAAACCTAAAGGGAAAGACCTAGCACCAAACACAATTTGCCATCTGATCTAACTTCTGGAGGCAGTCAAAATGAGTATTTGAATTCTTCCCTACCTTATTCCTGTGCTGAGATACAGGCTGCTCCAACCTGCTGTAAAATGCTTGATTTCGAGAGTGAGCAAAACTAATGAAAACATTGTTGGGGTAAAACCTAAAGGGAAAGACCTAGCACCAAATTCCATTGGCCATCTGATCTAACTTCTGGAGGCAGTCAAAATGATCCTTAGAATTCTTCCCTACCTTATTCCTGTGCTGAGATACAGGCTGCTCCAACCTGCTGTAAAATGCTTGATTTCGAGAGTGAGCGAAACTAATGAAAACATTGTTGGGGTAAAACCTAAAGGGAAAGACCTAGCACCAAATCCAATTTGCCATCTGATCTAACTTCTGGAGGCAGTCAAAATGAGTATTTGAATTCTTCCCTACCTTATTTCCTGTGCTGAGATACAGGCTGCTCCAACCTGCTGTAAAATGCTTGATTTCGAGAGTGAGCGAAACTAATGAAAACATTGTTGGGGTAAAACCTAAAGGGAAAGACCTAGCACCAAATCCAATTTGCCATCTGATCTAACTTCTGGAGGCAGTCAAAATGAGTATTTGAATTCTTCCCTACCTTATTCCTGTGCTGAGATACAGGCTGCTCCAACCTGCTGTAAAATGCTTGATTTCGAGAGTGATCGAAACTAATGAAAACATTGTTGGGGTAAAACCTAAAGGGAAAGACCTAGCACCAAATTCCATTGGCCATCTGATCTAACTTCTGGAGGCAGTCAAAATGAGTATTTGAATTCTTCCCTACCTTATTCCTGTGCTGAGATACAGGCTGCTCCAACCTGCTGTAAAATGCTTGATTTCGAGAGTGAGCGAAACTAATGAAAACATTGTTGGGGTAAAACCTAAAGGGAAAGACCTAGCACCAAATACAATTTGCCATCTGATCTAACTTCTGGAGGCAGTCAAAATGATCCTTAGAATTTTTCCCTACCTTATTCCTGTGCTGAGATACAGGCTGCTCCAACCTGCTGTAAAATGCTTGATTTCGAGAGTGAGCGAAACTAATGAAAACATTGTTGGGGTAAAACCTAAAGGGAAAGACCTAGCACCAAATACAATTTGCCATCTGATCTAACTTCTGGAGGCAGTCAAAATGAGTATTTGAATTCTTCCCTACCTTATTCCTGTGCTGAGATACAGGCTGCTCCAACCTGCTGTAAAATGCTTGATTTCGAGAGTGAGCGAAACTAATGAAAACATTGTTGGGGTAAAACCTAAAGGGAAAGACCTAGCACCAAATCCAATTTGCCATCTGATCTAACTTCTGGAGGCAGTCAAAATGATCCTTAGAATTCTTCCCTACCTTATTCCTGTGCTGAGATACAGGCTGCTCCAACCTGCTGTAAAATGCTTGATTTCGAGAGTGAGTGAAACTAATGAAAACATTGTTGGGGTAAAACCTAAAGGGAAAGACCTAGCACCAAACACAATTTGCCATCTGATCTAACTTCTGGAGGCAGTCAAAATGAGTATTTGAATTCTTCCCTACCTTATTCCTGTGCTGAGATACAGGCTGCTCCAACCTGCTGTAAAATGCTTGATTTCGAGAGTGAGCAAAACTAATGAAAACATTGTTGGGGTAAAACCTAAAGGGAAAGACCTAGCACCAAATCCAATTTGCCATCTGATCTAACTTCTGGAGGCAGTCAAAATGAGTATTTGAATTCTTCCCTACCTTATTCCTGTGCTGAGATACAGGCTGCTCCAACCTGCTGTAAAATGCTTGATTTCAAGAGTGATCGAAACTAATGAAAACATTGTTGGGGTAAAACCTAAAGGGAAAGACCTAGCACCAAATCCAATTTGCCATCTGATCTAACTTCTGGAGGCAGTCAAAATGAGTATTTGAATTCTTCCCTACCTTATTCCTGTGCTGAGATACAGGCTGCTCCAACCTGCTGTAAAATGCTTGATTTCGAGAGTGATCGAAACTAATGAAAACATTGTTGGGGTAAAACCTAAAGGGAAAGGCCTAGCACCAAATTGCATTGGCCATCTGATCTAACTTCTGGAGGCAGTCAAAATGATCCTTAGAATTCTTCCCTACCTTATTCCTGTGCTGAGATACAGGCTGCTCCAACCTGCTGTAAAATGCTTGATTTCGAGAGTGAGTGAAACTAATGAAAACATTGTTGGGGTAAAACCTAAAGGGAAAGGCCTAGCACCAAATTGCATTGGCCATCTGATCTAACTTCTGGAGGCAGTCAAAATGAGTATTTGAATTCTTCCCTACCTTATTCCTGTGCTGAGATACAGGCTGCTCCAACCTGCTGTAAAATGCTTGATTTCGAGAGTGAGCGAAACTAATGAAAACATTGTTGGGGTAAAACCTAAAGGGAAAGACCTAGCACCAAATACAATTTGCCATCTGATCTAACTTCTGGAGGCAGTCAAAATGAGTATTTGAATTCTTCCCTACCTTATTCCTATGCTGAGATACAGGCTGCTCCAACCTGCTGTAAAATGCTTGATTTCGAGAGTGAGCGAAACTAATGAAAACATTGTTGGGGTAAAACCTAAAGGGAAAGACCTTGCACCAAATACAATTTGCCATCTGATCTAACTTCTGGAGGCAGTCAAAATGAGTATTTGAATTCTTCCCTACCTTATTCCTGTGCTGAGATACAGGCTGCTCCAACCTGCTGTAAAATGCTTGATTTCGAGAGTGAGCGAAACTAATGAAAACATTGTTGGGGTAAAACCTAAAGGGAAAGACCTAGCACCAAATACAATTTGCCATCTGATCTAACTTCTGGAGGCAGTCAAAATGATCCTTAGAATTCTTCCCTACCTTATTCCTGTGCTGAGATACAGGCTGCTCCAACCTGCTGTAAAATGCTTGATTTCGAGAGTGAGCGAAACTAATGAAAACATTGCTGGGGTAAAACCTAAAGGGAAAGACCTAGCACCAAATACAATTTGCCATCTGATCTAACTTCTGGAGGCAGTCAAAATGAGTATTTGAATTCTTCCCTACCTTATTCCTGTGCTGAGATACAGGCTGCTCCAACCTGCTGTAAAATGCTTGATTTCGAGAGTGATCGAAACTAATGAAAACATTGTTGGGGTAAAACCTAAAGGGAAAGACCTAGCACCAAATCCAATTTGCCATCTGATCTAACTTCTGGAGGCAGTCAAAATGAGTATTTGAATTCTTCCCTACCTTATTCCTGTGCTGAGATACAGGCTGCTCCAACCTGCTGTAAAATGCTTGATTTCGAGAGTGAGTGAAACTAATGAAAACATTGTTGGGGTAAAACCTAAAGGGAAAGACCTAGCACCAAACACAATTTGCCATCTGATCTAACTTCTGGAGGCAGTCAAAATGAGTATTTGAATTCTTCCCAACCTTATTCCTGTGCTGAGATACAGGCTGCTCCAACCTGCTGTAAAATGCTTGATTTCGAGAGTGAGCAAAACTAATGAAAACATTGTTGGGGTAAAACCTAAAGGGAAAGACCTAGCACCAAATTCCATTGGCCATCTGCTCTAACTTCTGGAGGCAGTCAAAATGATCCTTAGAATTCTTCCCTACCTTATTCCTGTGCTGAGATACAGGCTGCTCCAACCTGCTGTAAAATGCTTGATTTCGAGAGTGAGCGAAACTAATGAAAACATTGTTGGGGTAAAACCTAAAGGGAAAGACCTAGCACCAAATCCAATTTGCCATCTGATCTAACTTCTGGAGGCAGTCAAAATGAGCCTTAGAATTCTTCCCTACCTTATTCCTGTGCTGAGATACAGGCTGCTCCAACCTGCTGTAAAATGCTTGATTTCGAGAGTGAGCGAAACTAATGAAAACATTGTTGGGGTAAAACCTAAAGGGAAAGACCTAGCACCAAATCCAATTTGCCATCTGATCTAACTTCTGGAGGCAGTCAAAATGAGTATTTGAATTCTTCCCTACCTTATTCCTGTGCTGAGATACAGGCTGCTCCAACCTGCTGTAAAATGCTTGATTTCGAGACTGAGTGAAACTAATGAAAACATTGCTGGGGTAAAACCTAAAGGGAAAGACCTAGCACGAAACACAATTTGCCATCTGATCTAACTTCTGGAGGCAGTCAAAATGAGTATTTGAATTCTTCCCTACCTTATTCCTGTGCTGAGATACAGGCTGCTCCAACCTGCTGTAAAATGCTTGATTTCGAGAGTGAGCAAAACTAATGAAAACATTGTTGGGGTAAAACCTAAAGGGAAAGACCTAGCACCAAATTCCATTGGCCATCTGATCTAACTTCTGGAGGCAGTCAAAATGATCCTTAGAATTCTTCCCTACCTTATTCCTGTGCTGAGATACAGGCTGCTCCAACCTGCTGTAAAATGCTTGATTTCGAGAGTGAGCGAAACTAATGAAAACATTGTTGGGGTAAAACCTAAAGGGAAAGACCTAGCACCAAATCCAATTTGCCATCTGATCTAACTTCTGGAGGCAGTCAAAATGAGTATTTGAATTCTTCCCTACCTTATTCCTGTGCTGAGATACAGGCTGCTCCAACCTGCTGTAAAATGCTTGATTTCGAGAGTGAGCGAAACTAATGAAAACATTGTTGGGGTAAAACCTAAAGGGAAAGACCTAGCACCAAATCCAATTTGCCATCTGATCTAACTTCTGGAGGCAGTCAAAATGAGTATTTGAATTCTTCCCTACCTTATTCCTGTGCTGAGATACAGGCTGCTCCAACCTGCTGTAAAATGCTTGATTTCGAGAGTGATCGAAACTAATGAAAACATTGTTGGGGTAAAACCTAAAGGGAAAGACCTAGCACCAAATTCCATTGGCCATCTGATCTAACTTCTGGAGGCAGTCAAAATGAGTATTTGAATTCTTCCCTACCTTATTCCTGTGCTGAGATACAGGCTGCTCCAACCTGCTGTAAAATGCTTGATTTCGAGAGTGAGCGAAACTAATGAAAACATTGTTGGGGTAAAACCTAAAGGGAAAGACCTAGCACCAAATACAATTTGCCATCTGATCTAACTTCTGGAGGCAGTCAAAATGAGTATTTGAATTCTTCCCTACCTTATTCCTGTGCTGAGATACAGGCTCCAACCTGCTGTAAAATGCTTGATTTCGAGAGTGAGCGAAACTAATGAAAACATTGTTGGGGGTAAAACCTAAAGGGAAAGGCCTAGCACCAAATTGCATTGGCCATCTGATCTAACTTCTGGAGGCAGTCAAAATGATCCTTAGAATTCTTCCCTACCTTATTCCTGTGCTGAGATACAGGCTGCTCCAACCTGCTGTAAAATGCTTGATTTCGAGAGTGAGCGAAACTAATGAAAACATGGTTGGGGTAAAACCTAAAGGGAAAGGTTTAGCACCAAATTGCATTGGCCATCTGATCTAACTTCTGGAGGCAGTCAAAATGAGTATTTGAATTCTTCCCTACCTTATTCCTGTGCTGAGATACAGGCTGCTCCAACCTGCTGTAAAATGCTTGATTTCGAGAGTGAGCGAAACTAATGAAAACATTGCTGGGGGTAAAACCTAAAGGGAAAGACCTAGCACCAAATACAATTTGCCATCTGATCTAACTTCTGGAGGCAGTCAAAATGATCCTTAGAATTCTTCCCTACCTTATTCCTGTGCTGAGATACAGGCTGCTCCAACCTGCTGTAAAATGCTTGATTTCGAGAGTGAGCGAAACTAATGAAAACATTGTTGGGGTAAAACCTAAAGGGAAAGGCCTAGCACCAAATTGCATTGGCCATCTGATCTAACTTCTGGAGGCAGTCAAAATGAGTATTTGAATTCTTCCCTACCTTATTACTGTGCTGAGATACAGGCTGCTCCAACCTGCTGTAAAATGCTTGATTTCGAGAGTGAGCGAAACTAATGAAAACATTGTTGGGGTAAAACCTAAAGGGAAAGACCTAGCACCAAATCCAATTTGCCATCTGATCTAACTTCTGGAGGCAGTCAAAATGATCCTTAGAATTCTTCCCTACCTTATTCCTGTGCTGAGATACAGGCTGCTCCAACCTGCTGTAAAATGCTTGATTTCGAGAGTGAGCGAAACTAATGAAAACATTGTTGGGGTAAAACCTAAAGGGAAAGACCTAGCACCAAATCCAATTTGCCATCTGATCTAACTTCTGGAGGCAGTCAAAATGAGCCTTAGAATTCTTCCCTACCTTATTCCTGTGCTGAGATACAGGCTGCTCCAACCTGCTGTAAAATGCTTGATTTCGAGAGTGAGCGAAACTAATGAAAACATTGTTGGGGTAAAACCTAAAGGGAAAGACCTAGCACCAAATCCAATTTGCCATCTGATCTAACTTCTGGAGGCAGTCAAAATGATCCTTAGAATTCTTCCCTACCTTATTCCTGTGCTGAGATACAGGCTGCTCCAACCTGCTGTAAAATGCTTGATTTCGAGAGTGAGCGAAACTAATGAAAACATTGCTGGGGGTAAAACCTAAAGGGAAAGACCTAGCACCAAATCCAATTTGCCATCTGATCTAACTTCTGGAGGCAGTCAAAATGATCCTTAGAATTCTTCCCTACCTTATTCCTGTGCTGAGATACAGGCTGCTCCAACCTGCTGTAAAATGCTTGATTTCGAGAGTGAGCGAAACTAATGAAAACATTGTTGGGGTAAAACCTAAAGGGAAAGACCTAGCACCAAATCCAATTTGCCATCTGATCTAACTTCTGGAGGCAGTCAAAATGATCCTTAGAATTCTTCCCTACCTTATTCCTGTGCTGAGATACAGGCTGCTCCAACCTGCTGTAAAATGCTTGATTTCGAGAGTGAGCGAAACTAATGAAAACATTGTTGGGGTAAAACCTAAAGGGAAAGACCTAGCACCAAATCCAATTTGCCATCTGATCTAACTTCTGGAGGCAGTCAAAATGATCCTTAGAATTCTTCCCTACCTTATTCCTGTGCTGAGATACAGGCTGCTCCAACCTGCTGTAAAATGCTTGATTTCGAGAGTGAGCGAAACTAATGAAAACATTGTTGGGGTAAAACCTAAAGGGAAAGACCTAGCACCAAATCCAATTTGCCATCTGATCTAACTTCTGGAGGCAGTCAAAATGATCCTTAGAATTCTTCCCTACCTTATTCCTGTGCTGAGATACAGGCTGCTCCAACCTGCTGTAAAATGCTTGATTTCGAGAGTGAGTGAAACTAATGAAAACATTGCTGGGGTAAAACCTAAAGGGAAGGACCTAGCACCAAATACAATTTGCCATCTGATCTAACTTCTGGAGGCAGTCAAAATGAGCCTTAGAATTCTTCCCTACCTTATTCCCTGTGCTGAGATACAGGCTGCTCCAACCTGCTGTAAAATGCTTGATTTCGAGAGTGAGCGAAACTAATGAAAACATTGTTGGGGTAAAACCTAAAGGGAAAGACCTAGCACCAAATACAATTTGCCATCTGATCTAACTTCTGGAGGCAGTCAAAATGAGTATTTGAATTCTTCCCTACCTTATTCCTGTGCTGAGATACAGGCTGCTCCAACCTGCTGTAAAATGCTTGATTTCGAGAGTGAGCGAAACTAATGAAAACATTGTTGGGGTAAAACCTAAAGGGAAAGACCTTGCACCAAATACAATTTGCCATCTGATCTAACTTCTGGAGGCAGTCAAAATGAGTATTTGAATTCTTCCCTACCTTATTCCTGTGCTGAGATACAGGCTGCTCCAACCTGCTGTAAAATGCTTGATTTCGAGAGTGAGCGAAACTAATGAAAACATTGTTGGGGTAAAACCTAAAGGGAAAGACCTAGCACCAAATCCAATTTGCCATCTGATCTAACTTCTGGAGGCAGTCAAAATGATCCTTAGAATTCTTCCCTACCTTATTCCTGTGCTGAGATACAGGCTGCTCCAACCTGCTGTAAAATGCTTGATTTCGAGAGTGAGCGAAACTAATGAAAACATTGCTGGGGTAAAACCTAAAGGGAAAGACCTAGCACCAAATACAATTTGCCATCTGATCTAACTTCTGGAGGCAGTCAAAATGAGTATTTGAATTCTTCCCTACCTTATTCCTGTGCTGAGATACAGGCTGCTCCAACCTGCTGTAAATGCTTGATTTCGAGAGTGAGCGAAACTAATGAAAACATTGTTGGGGTAAAACCTAAAGGGAAAGACCTAGCACCAAATACAATTTGCCATCTGATCTAACTTCTGGAGGCAGTCAAAATGAGCCTTAGAATTCTTCCCTACCTTATTCCTGTGCTGAGATACAGGCTGCTCCAACCTGCTGTAAAATGCTTGATTTCGAGAGTGAGCGAAACTAATGAAAACATTGTTGGGGTAAAACCTAAAGGGAAAGACCTAGCACCAAATACAATTTGCCATCTGATCTAACTTCTGGAGGCAGTCAAAATGATCCTTAGAATTCTTCCCTACCTTATTCCTGTGCTGAGATACAGGCTGCTCCAACCTGCTGTAAAATGCTTGATTTCGAGAGTGAGTGAAACTAATGAAAACATTGCTGGGGTAAAACCTAAAGGGAAGGACCTAGCACCAAATACAATTTGCCATCTGATCTAACTTCTGGAGGCAGTCAAAATGAGCCTTAGAATTCTTCCCTACCTTATTCCTGTGCTGAGATACAGGCTGCTCCAACCTGCTGTAAAATGCTTGATTTCGAGAGTGAGCGAAACTAATGAAAACATTGTTGGGGTAAAACCTAAAGGGAAAGACCTAGCACCAAATACAATTTGCCATCTGATCTAACTTCTGGAGGCAGTCAAAATGAGTATTTGAATTCTTCCCTACCTTATTCCTGTGCTGAGATACAGGCTGCTCCAACCTGCTGTAAAATGCTTGATTTCGAGAGTGAGCGAAACTAATGAAAACATTGCTGGGGTAAAACCTAAAGGGAAAGACCTAGCACCAAATACAATTTGCCATCTGATCTAACTTCTGGAGGCAGTCAAAATGAGTATTTGAATTCTTCCCTACCTTATTCCTGTGCTGAGATACAGGCTGCTCCAACCTGCTGTAAAATGCTTGATTTCGAGAGTGAGCGAAACTAATGAAAACATTGTTGGGGTAAAACCTAAAGGGAAAGACCTAGCACCAAATACAATTTGCCATCTGATCTAACTTCTGGAGGCAGTCAAAATGATCCTTAGAATTCTTCCCTACCTTATTCCTGTGCTGAGATACAGGCTGCTCCAACCTGCTGTAAAATGCTTGATTTCGAGAGTGAGCGAAACTAATGAAAACATTGCTGGGGGTAAAACCTAAAGGGAAAGACCTAGCACCAAATACAATTTGCCATCTGATCTAACTTCTGGAGGCAGTCAAAAATGAGTATTTGAATTCTTCCCTACCTTATTCCTGTGCTGAGATACAGGCTGCTCCAACCTGCTGTAAAATGCTTGATTTCGAGAGTGAGCGAAACTAATGAAAACATTGTTGGGGTAAAACCTAAAGGGAAAGACCTTGCACCAAATACAATTTGCCATCTGATCTAACTTCTGGAGGCAGTCAAAATGAGTATTTGAATTCTTCCCTACCTTATTCCTGTGCTGAGATACAGGCTGCTCCAACCTGCTGTAAAATGCTTGATTTCGAGAGTGAGCGAAACTAATGAAAACATTGTTGGGGTAAAACCTAAAGGGAAAGACCTAGCACCAAATACAATTTGCCATCTGATCTAACTTCTGGAGGCAGTCAAAATGAGTATTTGAATTCTTCCCTACCTTATTCCTGTGCTGAGATACAGGCTGCTCCAACCTGCTGTAAAATGCTTGATTTCGAGAGTGAGTGAAACTAATGAAAACATTGTTGGGGTAAAACCTAAAGGGAAAGACCTAACACCAAACACAATTTGCCATCTGATCTAACTTCTTGAGGCAGTCAAAATGAGTATTTGAATTCTTCCCTACCTTATTCCTGTGCTGAGATACAGGCTGCTCCAACCTGCTGTAAAATGCTTGATTTCGAGAGTGAGCGAAACTAATGAAAACATTGTTGGGGTAAAACCTAAAGGGAAAGACCTAGCACCAAATTCCATTGGCCATCTGATCTAACTTCTGGAGGCAGTCAAAATGATCCTTAGAATTCTTCCCTACCTTATTCCTGTGCTGAGATACAGGCTGCTCCAACCTGCTGTAAAATGCTTGATTTCGAGAGTGAGCGAAACTAATGAAAACATTGTTGGGGTAAAACCTAAAGGGAAAGACCTAGCACCAAATCCAATTTGCCATCTGATCTAACTTCTGGAGGCAGTCAAAATGAGTATTTGAATTCTTCCCTACCTTATTCCTGTGCTGAGATACAGGCTGCTCCAACCTGCTGTAAAATGCTTGATTTCGAGAGTGAGCGAAACTAATGAAAACATTGTTGGGGTAAAACCTAAAGGGAAAGACCTAGCACCAAATCCAATTTGCCATCTGATCTAACTTCTGGAGGCAGTCAAAATGAGTATTTGAATTCTTCCCCTACCTTATTCCTGTGCTGAGATACAGGCTGCTCCAACCTGCTGTAAAATGCTTGATTTCGAGAGTGATCGAAACTAATGAAAACATTGTTGGGGTAAAACCTAAAGGGAAAGACCTAGCACCAAATTCCATTGGCCATCTGATCTAACTTCTGGAGGCAGTCAAAATGAGTATTTGAATTCTTCCCTACCTTATTCCTGTGCTGAGATACAGGCTGCTCCAACCTGCTGTAAAATGCTTGATTTCGAGAGTGAGCGAAACTAATGAAAACATTGTTGGGGTAAAACCTAAAGGGAAAGACCTAGCACCAAATACAATTTGCCATCTGATCTAACTTCTGGAGGCAGTCAAAATGAGTATTTGAATTTTTCCCTTCCTTATTCCTGTGCTGAGATACAGGCTGCTCCAACCTGCTGTAAAATGCTTGATTTCGAGAGTGAGCGAAACTAATGAAAACATTGTTGGGGTAAAACCTAAAGGGAAAGACCTAGCACCAAATCCAATTTGCCATCTGATCTAACTTCTGGAGGCAGTCAAAATGATCCTTAGAATTCTTCCCTACCTTATTCCTGTGCTGAGATACAGGCTGCTCCAACCTGCTGTAAAATGCTTGATTTCGAGAGTGAGCGAAACTAATGAAAACATTGTTGGGGTAAAACCTAAAGGGAAAGACCTAGCACCAAATACAATTTGCCATCTGATCTAACTTCTGGAGGCAGTCAAAATGAGTATTTGAATTCTTCCCTACCTTATTCCTGTGCTGAGATACAGGCTGCTCCAACCTGCTGTAAAATGCTTGATTTCGAGAGTGAGCGAAACTAATGAAAACATTGTTGGGGTAAAACCTAAAGGGAAAGACCTTGCACCAAATACAATTTGCCATCTGATCTAACTTCTGGAGGCAGTCAAAATGAGTATTTGAATTCTTCCCTACCTTATTCCTGTGCTGAGATACAGGCTGCTCCAACCTGCTGTAAAATGCTTGATTTCGAGAGTGAGCGAAACTAATGAAAACATTGTTGGGGTAAAACCTAAAGGGAAAGACCTAGCACCAAATCCAATTTGCCATCTGATCTAACTTCTGGAGGCAGTCAAAATGATCCTTAGAATTCTTCCCTACCTTATTCCTGTGCTGAGATACAGGCTGCTCCAACCTGCTGTAAAATGCTTGATTTCGAGAGTGAGCGAAACTAATGAAAACATTGTTGGGGTAAAACCTAAAGGGAAAGACCTAGCACCAAATACAATTTGCCATCTGATCTAACTTCTGGAGGCAGTCAAAATGAGTATTTGAATTCTTCCCTACCTTATTCCTGTGCTGAGATACAGGCTGCTCCAACCTGCTGTAAAATGCTTGATTTCGAGAGTGAGCGAAACTAATGAAAACATTGTTGGGGTAAAACCTAAAGGGAAAGACCTAGCACCAAATACAATTTGCCATCTGATCTAACTTCTGGAGGCAGTCAAAATGAGCCTTAGAATTCTTCCCTACCTTATTCCTGTGCTGAGATACAGGCTGCTCCAACCTGCTGTAAAATGCTTGATTTCGAGAGTGAGCGAAACTAATGAAAACATTGTTGGGGTAAAACCTAAAGGGAAAGACCTAGCACCAAATACAATTTGCCATCTGATCTAACTTCTGGAGGCAGTCAAAATGATCCTTAGAATTCTTCCCTACCTTATTCCTGTGCTGAGATACAGGCTGCTCCAACCTGCTGTAAAATGCTTGATTTCGAGAGTGAGTGAAACTAATGAAAACATTGCTGGGGTAAAACCTAAAGGGAAGGACCTAGCACCAAATCCAATTTGCCATCTGATCTAACTTCTGGAGGCAGTCAAAATGATCCTTAGAATTCTTCCCTACCTTATTCCTGTGCTGAGATACAGGCTGCTCCAACCTGCTGTAAAATGCTTGATTTCGAGAGTGAGCGAAACTAATGAAAACATTGTTGGGGTAAAACCTAAAGGGAAAGACCTAGCACCAAATCCAATTTGCCATCTGATCTAACTTCTGGAGGCAGTCAAAATGAGTATTTGAATTCTTCCCTACCTTATTCCTGTGCTGAGATACAGGCTGCTCCAACCTGCTGTAAAATGCTTGATTTCGAGAGTGAGCGAAACTAATGAAAACATTGTTGGGGTAAAACCTAAAGGGAAAGACCTTGCACCAAATACAATTTGCCATCTGATCTAACTTCTGGAGGCAGTCAAAATGAGTATTTGAATTCTTCCCTACCTTATTCCTGTGCTGAGATACAGGCTGCTCCAACCTGCTGTAAAATGCTTGATTTCGAGAGTGAGCGAAACTAATGAAAACATTGTTGGGGTAAAACCTAAAGGGAAAGACCTAGCACCAAATACAATTTGCCATCTGATCTAACTTCTGGAGGCAGTCAAAATGATCCTTAGAATTCTTCCCTACCTTATTCCTGTGCTGAGATACAGGCTGCTCCAACCTGCTGTAAAATGCTTGATTTCGAGAGTGAGCGAAACTAATGAAAACATTGCTGGGGTAAAACCTAAAGGGAAAGACCTAGCACCAAATACAATTTGCCATCTGATCTAACTTCTGGAGGCAGTCAAAATGAGTATTTGAATTCTTCCCTACCTTATTCCTGTGCTGAGATACAGGCTGCTCCAACCTGCTGTAAAATGCTTGATTTCGAGAGTGAGCGAAACTAATGAAAACATTGTTGGGGTAAAACCTAAAGGGAAAGACCTTGCACCAAATACAATTTGCCATCTGATCTAACTTCTGGAGGCAGTCAAAATGAGTATTTGAATTCTTCCCTACCTTATTCCTGTGCTGAGATACAGGCTGCTCCAACCTGCTGTAAAATGCTTGATTTCGAGAGTGAGCGAAACTAATGAAAACATTGTTGGGGTAAAACCTAAAGGGAAAGACCTAGCACCAAATACAATTTGCCATCTGATCTAACTTCTGGAGGCAGTCAAAATGAGTATTTGAATTCTTCCCTACCTTATTCCTGTGCTGAGATACAGGCTGCTCCAACCTGCTGTAAAATGCTTGATTTCGAGAGTGAGTGAAACTAATGAAAACATTGTTGGGGTAAAACCTAAAGGGAAAGACCTAACACCAAACACAATTTGCCATCTGATCTAACTTCTTGAGGCAGTCAAAATGAGTATTTGAATTCTTCCCTACCTTATTCCTGTGCTGAGATACAGGCTGCTCCAACCTGCTGTAAAATGCTTGATTTCGAGAGTGAGCGAAACTAATGAAAACATTGTTGGGGTAAAACCTAAAGGGAAAGGCCTAGCACCAAATTCCATTGGCCATCTGATCTAACTTCTGGAGGCAGTCAAAATGATCCTTAGAATTCTTCCCTACCTTATTCCTGTGCTGAGATACAGGCTGCTCCAACCTGCTGTAAAATGCTTGATTTCGAGAGTGAGCGAAACTAATGAAAACATTGTTGGGGTAAAACCTAAAGGGAAAGACCTAGCACCAAATCCAATTTGCCATCTGATCTAACTTCTGGAGGCAGTCAAAATGAGTATTTGAATTCTTCCCTACCTTATTCCTGTGCTGAGATACAGTCTGCTCCAACCTGCTGTAAAATGCTTGATTTCGAGAGTGAGCGAAACTAATGAAAACATTGTTGGGGTAAAACCTAAAGGGAAAGACCTAGCACCAAATCCAATTTGCCATCTGATCTAACTTCTGGAGGCAGTCAAAATGAGTATTTGAATTCTTCCCTACCTTATTCCTGTGCTGAGATACAGGCTGCTCCAACCTGCTGTAAAATGCTTGATTTCGAGAGTGATCGAAACTAATGAAAACATTGTTGGGGTAAAACCTAAAGGGAAAGACCTAGCACCAAATTCCATTGGCCATCTGATCTAACTTCTGGAGGCAGTCAAAATGAGTATTTGAATTCTTCCCTACCTTATTCCTGTGCTGAGATACAGGCTGCTCCAACCTGCTGTAAAATGCTTGATTTCGAGAGTGAGCGAAACTAATGAAAACATTGTTGGGGTAAAACCTAAAGGGAAAGACCTAGCACCAAATACAATTTGCCATCTGATCTAACTTCTGGAGGCAGTCAAAATGAGTATTTGAATTTTTCCCTTCCTTATTCCTGTGCTGAGATACAGGCTGCTCCAACCTGCTGTAAAATGCTTGATTTCGAGAGTGAGCGAAACTAATGAAAACATTGTTGGGGTAAAACCTAAAGGGAAAGACCTAGCACCAAATCCAATTTGCCATCTGATCTAACTTCTGGAGGCAGTCAAAATGATCCTTAGAATTCTTCCCTACCTTATTCCTGTGCTGAGATACAGGCTGCTCCAACCTGCTGTAAAATGCTTGATTTCGAGAGTGAGCGAAACTAATGAAAACATTGTTGGGGTAAAACCTAAAGGGAAAGACCTAGCACCAAATCCAATTTGCCATCTGATCTAACTTCTGGAGGCAGTCAAAATGAGCCTTAGAATTCTTCCCTACCTTATTCCTGTGCTGAGATACAGGCTGCTCCAACCTGCTGTAAAATGCTTGATTTCGAGAGTGAGCGAAACTAATGAAAACATTGTTGGGGTAAAACCTAAAGGGAAAGACCTAGCACCAAATCCAATTTGCCATCTGATCTAACTTCTGGAGGCAGTCAAAATGATCCTTAGAATTCTTCCCTACCTTATTCCTGTGCTGAGATACAGGCTGCTCCAACCTGCTGTAAAATGCTTGATTTCGAGAGTGAGCGAAACTAATGAAAACATTGTTGGGGTAAAACCTAAAGGGAAAGACCTAGCACCAAATCCAATTTGCCATCTGATCTAACTTCTGGAGGCAGTCAAAATGATCCTTAGAATTCTTCCCTACCTTATTCCTGTGCTGAGATACAGGCTGCTCCAACCTGCTGTAAAATGCTTGATTTCGAGAGTGAGCGAAACTAATGAAAACATTGTTGGGGTAAAACCTAAAGGGAAAGACCTAGCACCAAATCCAATTTGCCATCTGATCTAACTTCTGGAGGCAGTCAAAATGATCCTTAGAATTCTTCCCTACCTTATTCCTGTGCTGAGATACAGGCTGCTCCAACCTGCTGTAAAATGCTTGATTTCGAGAGTGAGCGAAACTAATGAAAACATTGTTGGGGTAAAACCTAAAGGGAAAGACCTAGCACCAAATCCAATTTGCCATCTGATCTAACTTCTGGAGGCAGTCAAAATGAGCCTTAGAATTCTTCCCTACCTTATTCCTGTGCTGAGATACAGGCTGCTCCAACCTGCTGTAAAATGCTTGATTTCGAGAGTGAGCGAAACTAATGAAAACATTGTTGGGGTAAAACCTAAAGGGAAAGACCTAGCACCAAATCCAATTTGCCATCTGATCTAACTTCTGGAGGCAGTCAAAATGATCCTTAGAATTCTTCCCTACCTTATTCCTGTGCTGAGATACAGGCTGCTCCAACCTGCTGTAAAATGCTTGATTTCGAGAGTGAGCGAAACTAATGAAAACATTGTTGGGGTAAAACCTAAAGGGAAAGACCTAGCACCAAATCCAATTTGCCATCTGATCTAACTTCTGGAGGCAGTCAAAATGATCCTTAGAATTCTTCCCTACCTTATTCCTGTGCTGAGATACAGGCTGCTCCAACCTGCTGTAAAATGCTTGATTTCGAGAGTGAGCGAAACTAATGAAAACATTGTTGGGGTAAAACCTAAAGGGAAAGACCTAGCACCAAATCCAATTTGCCATCTGATCTAACTTCTGGAGGCAGTCAAAATGATCCTTAGAATTCTTCCCTACCTTATTCCTGTGCTGAGATACAGGCTGCTCCAACCTGCTGTAAAATGCTTGATTTCGAGAGTGAGCGAAACTAATGAAAACATTGTTGGGGTAAAACCTAAAGGGAAAGACCTAGCACCAAATCCAATTTGCCATCTGATCTAACTTCTGGAGGCAGTCAAAATGATCCTTAGAATTCTTCCCTACCTTATTCCTGTGCTGAGATACAGGCTGCTCCAACCTGCTGTAAAATGCTTGATTTCGAGAGTGAGCGAAACTAATGAAAACATTGTTGGGGTAAAACCTAAAGGGAAAGACCTAGCACCAAATCCAATTTGCCATCTGATCTAACTTCTGGAGGCAGTCAAAATGATCCTTAGAATTCTTCCCTACCTTATTCCTGTGCTGAGATACAGGCTGCTCCAACCTGCTGTAAAATGCTTGATTTCGAGAGTGAGCGAAACTAATGAAAACATTGTTGGGGTAAAACCTAAAGGGAAAGACCTAGCACCAAATCCAATTTGCCATCTGATCTAACTTCTGGAGGCAGTCAAAATGAGCCTTAGAATTCTTCCCTACCTTATTCCTGTGCTGAGATACAGGCTGCTCCAACCTGCTGTAAAATGCTTGATTTCGAGAGTGAGCGAAACTAATGAAAACATTGTTGGGGTAAAACCTAAAGGGAAAGGCCTAGCACCAAATTGCATTGGCCATCTGATCTAACTTCTGGAGGCAGTCAAAATGATCCTTAGAATTCTTCCCTACCTTATTCCTGTGCTGAGATACAGGCTGCTCCAACCTGCTGTAAAATGCTTGATTTCGAGAGTGAGCGAAACTAATGAAAACATTGTTGGGGTAAAACCTAAAGGGAAAGGCCTAGCACCAAATTGCATTGGCCATCTGATCTAACTTCTGGAGGCAGTCAAAATGAGTATTTGAATTCTTCCCTACCTTATTCCTGTGCTGAGATACAGGCTGCTCCAACCTGCTGTAAAATGCTTGATTTCGAGAGTGAGCGAAACTAATGAAAACATTGTTGGGGTAAAACCTAAAGGGAAAGACCTAGCACCAAATCCAATTTGCCATCTGATCTAACTTCTGGAGGCAGTCAAAATGATCCTTAGAATTCTTCCCTACCTTATTCCTGTGCTGAGATACAGGCTGCTCCAACCTGCTGTAAAATGCTTGATTTCGAGAGTGATCGAAACTAATGAAAACATTGTTGGGGTAAAACCTAAAGGGAAAGACCTAGCACCAAATCCAATTTGCCATCTGATCTAACTTCTGGAGGCAGTCAAAATGATCCTTAGAATTCTTCCCTACCTTATTCCTGTGCTGAGATACAGGCTGCTCCAACCTGCTGTAAAATGCTTGATTTCGAGAGTGAGCGAAACTAATGAAAACATTGTTGGGGTAAAACCTAAAGGGAAAGACCTAGCACCAAATCCAATTTGCCATCTGATCTAACTTCTGGAGGCAGTCAAAATGAGCCTTAGAATTCTTCCCTACCTTATTCCTGTGCTGAGATACAGGCTGCTCCAACCTGCTGTAAAATGCTTGATTTCGAGAGTGAGCGAAACTAATGAAAACATTGTTGGGGTAAAACCTAAAGGGAAAGACCTAGCACCAAATCCAATTTGCCATCTGATCTAACTTCTGGAGGCAGTCAAAATGAGCCTTAGAATTCTTCCCTACCTTATTCCTGTGCTGAGATACAGGCTGCTCCAACCTGCTGTAAAATGCTTGATTTCGAGAGTGAGCGAAACTAATGAAAACATTGTTGGGGTAAAACCTAAAGGGAAAGACCTAGCACCAAATCCAATTTGCCATCTGATCTAACTTCTGGAGGCAGTCAAAATGATCCTTAGAATTCTTCCCTACCTTATTCCTGTGCTGAGATACAGGCTGCTCCAACCTGCTGTAAAATGCTTGATTTCGAGAGTGAGCGAAACTAATGAAAACATTGTTGGGGTAAAACCTAAAGGGAAAGACCTAGCACCAAATCCAATTTGCCATCTGATCTAACTTCTGGAGGCAGTCAAAATGAGTATTTGAATTCTTCCCTACCTTATTCCTGTGCTGAGATACAGGCTGCTCCAACCTGCTGTAAAATGCTTGATTTCGAGAGTGAGCGAAACTAATGAAAACATTGTTGGGGTAAAACCTAAAGGGAAAGACCTAGCACCAAATCCAATTTGCCATCTGATCTAACTTCTGGAGGCAGTCAAAATGATCCTTAGAATTCTTCCCTACCTTATTCCTGTGCTGAGATACAGGCTGCTCCAACCTGCTGTAAAATGCTTGATTTCGAGAGTGAGCGAAACTAATGAAAACATTGTTGGGGTAAAACCTAAAGGGAAAGACCTAGCACCAAATCCAATTTGCCATCTGATCTAACTTCTGGAGGCAGTCAAAATGAGTATTTGAATTCTTCCCTACCTTATTCCTGTGCTGAGATACAGGCTGCTCCAACCTGCTGTAAAATGCTTGATTTCGAGAGTGAGCGAAACTAATGAAAACATTGTTGGGGTAAAACCTAAAGGGAAAGACCTAGCACCAAATCCAATTTGCCATCTGATCTAACTTCTGGAGGCAGTCAAAATGAGTATTTGAATTCTTCCCTACCTTATTCCTGTGCTGAGATACAGGCTGCTCCAACCTGCTGTAAAATGCTTGATTTCGAGAGTGAGCGAAACTAATGAAAACATTGTTGGGGTAAAACCTAAAGGGAAAGACCTAGCACCAAATCCAATTTGCCATCTGATCTAACTTCTGGAGGCAGTCAAAATGATCCTTAGAATTCTTCCCTACCTTATTCCTGTGCTGAGATACAGGCTGCTCCAACCTGCTGTAAAATGCTTGATTTCGAGAGTGAGCGAAACTAATGAAAACATTGTTGGGGTAAAACCTAAAGGGAAAGACCTAGCACCAAATCCAATTTGCCATCTGATCTAACTTCTGGAGGCAGTCAAAATGAGCCTTAGAATTCTTCCCTACCTTATTCCTGTGCTGAGATACAGGCTGCTCCAACCTGCTGTAAAATGCTTGATTTCGAGAGTGAGCGAAACTAATGAAAACATTGTTGGGGTAAAACCTAAAGGGAAAGGCCTAGCACCAAATTCCATTGGCCATCTGATCTAACTTCTGGAGGCAGTCAAAATGATCCTTAGAATTCTTCCCTACCTTATTCCTGTGCTGAGATACAGGCTGCTCCAACCTGCTGTAAAATGCTTGATTTCGAGAGTGAGCGAAACTAATGAAAACATTGTTGGGGTAAAACCTAAAGGGAAAGGCCTAGCACCAAATTGCATTGGCCATCTGATCTAACTTCTGGAGGCAGTCAAAATGAGTATTTGAATTCTTCCCTACCTTATTCCTGTGCTGAGATACAGGCTGCTCCAACCTGCTGTAAAATGCTTGATTTCGAGAGTGAGCGAAACTAATGAAAACATTGTTGGGGTAAAACCTAAAGGGAAAGACCTAGCACCAAATCCAATTTGCCATCTGATCTAACTTCTGGAGGCAGTCAAAATGATCCTTAGAATTCTTCCCTACCTTATTCCTGTGCTGAGATACAGGCTGCTCCAACCTGCTGTAAAATGCTTGATTTCGAGAGTGAGCGAAACTAATGAAAACATTGTTGGGGTAAAACCTAAAGGGAAAGACCTAGCACCAAATCCAATTTGCCATCTGATCTAACTTCTGGAGGCAGTCAAAATGAGTATTTGAATTCTTCCCTACCTTATTCCTGTGCTGAGATACAGGCTGCTCCAACCTGCTGTAAAATGCTTGATTTCGAGAGTGAGCGAAACTAATGAAAACATTGTTGGGGTAAAACCTAAAGGGAAAGACCTAGCACCAAATCCAATTTGCCATCTGATCTAACTTCTGGAGGCAGTCAAAATGATCCTTAGAATTCTTCCCTACCTTATTCCTGTGCTGAGATACAGGCTGCTCCAACCTGCTGTAAAATGCTTGATTTCGAGAGTGAGCGAAACTAATGAAAACATTGTTGGGGTAAAACCTAAAGGGAAAGACCTAGCACCAAATCCAATTTGCCATCTGATCTAACTTCTGGAGGCAGTCAAAATGAGCCTTAGAATTCTTCCCTACCTTATTCCTGTGCTGAGATACAGGCTGCTCCAACCTGCTGTAAAATGCTTGATTTCGAGAGTGAGCGAAACTAATGAAAACATTGTTGGGGTAAAACCTAAAGGGAAAGACCTAGCACCAAATCCAATTTGCCATCTGATCTAACTTCTGGAGGCAGTCAAAATGAGCCTTAGAATTCTTCCCTACCTTATTCCTGTGCTGAGATACAGGCTGCTCCAACCTGCTGTAAAATGCTTGATTTCGAGAGTGAGCGAAACTAATGAAAACATTGTTGGGGTAAAACCTAAAGGGAAAGACCTAGCACCAAATCCAATTTGCCATCTGATCTAACTTCTGGAGGCAGTCAAAATGATCCTTAGAATTCTTCCCTACCTTATTCCTGTGCTGAGATACAGGCTGCTCCAACCTGCTGTAAAATGCTTGATTTCGAGAGTGAGCGAAACTAATGAAAACATTGTTGGGGTAAAACCTAAAGGGAAAGACCTAGCACCAAATCCAATTTGCCATCTGATCTAACTTCTGGAGGCAGTCAAAATGAGTATTTGAATTCTTCCCTACCTTATTCCTGTGCTGAGATACAGGCTGCTCCAACCTGCTGTAAAATGCTTGATTTCGAGAGTGAGCGAAACTAATGAAAACATTGTTGGGGTAAAACCTAAAGGGAAAGACCTAGCACCAAATCCAATTTGCCATCTGATCTAACTTCTGGAGGCAGTCAAAATGATCCTTAGAATTCTTCCCTACCTTATTCCTGTGCTGAGATACAGGCTGCTCCAACCTGCTGTAAAATGCTTGATTTCGAGAGTGAGCGAAACTAATGAAAACATTGTTGGGGTAAAACCTAAAGGGAAAGACCTAGCACCAAATCCAATTTGCCATCTGATCTAACTTCTGGAGGCAGTCAAAATGAGTATTTGAATTCTTCCCTACCTTATTCCTGTGCTGAGATACAGGCTGCTCCAACCTGCTGTAAAATGCTTGATTTCGAGAGTGAGCGAAACTAATGAAAACATTGTTGGGGTAAAACCTAAAGGGAAAGACCTAGCACCAAATCCAATTTGCCATCTGATCTAACTTCTGGAGGCAGTCAAAATGAGTATTTGAATTCTTCCCTACCTTATTCCTGTGCTGAGATACAGGCTGCTCCAACCTGCTGTAAAATGCTTGATTTCGAGAGTGAGCGAAACTAATGAAAACATTGTTGGGGTAAAACCTAAAGGGAAAGACCTAGCACCAAATCCAATTTGCCATCTGATCTAACTTCTGGAGGCAGTCAAAATGATCCTTAGAATTCTTCCCTACCTTATTCCTGTGCTGAGATACAGGCTGCTCCAACCTGCTGTAAAATGCTTGATTTCGAGAGTGAGCGAAACTAATGAAAACATTGTTGGGGTAAAACCTAAAGGGAAAGACCTAGCACCAAATCCAATTTGCCATCTGATCTAACTTCTGGAGGCAGTCAAAATGAGTATTTGAATTCTTCCCTACCTTATTCCTGTGCTGAGATACAGGCTGCTCCAACCTGCTGTAAAATGCTTGATTTCGAGAGTGAGCGAAACTAATGAAAACATTGCTGGGGTAAAACCTAAAGGGAAAGACCTAGCACCAAATCCAATTTGCCATCTGATCTAACTTCTGGAGGCAGTCAAAATGAGCCTTAGAATTCTTCCCTACCTTATTCCTGTGCTGAGATACAGGCTGCTCCAACCTGCTGTAAAATGCTTGATTTCGAGAGTGAGCGAAACTAATGAAAACATTGTTGGGGTAAAACCTAAAGGGAAAGACCTAGCACCAAATCCAATTTGCCATCTGATCTAACTTCTGGAGGCAGTCAAAATGATCCTTAGAATTCTTCCCTACCTTATTCCTGTGCTGAGATACAGGCTGCTCCAACCTGCTGTAAAATGCTTGATTTCGAGAGTGAGCGAAACTAATGAAAACATTGTTGGGGTAAAACCTAAAGGGAAAGACCTAGCACCAAATCCAATTTGCCATCTGATCTAACTTCTGGAGGCAGTCAAAATGAGTATTTGAATTCTTCCCTACCTTATTCCTGTGCTGAGATACAGGCTGCTCCAACCTGCTGTAAAATGCTTGATTTCGAGAGTGAGCGAAACTAATGAAAACATTGTTGGGGTAAAACCTAAAGGGAAAGACCTAGCACCAAATCCAATTTGCCATCTGATCTAACTTCTGGAGGCAGTCAAAATGAGTATTTGAATTCTTCCCTACCTTATTCCTGTGCTGAGATACAGGCTGCTCCAACCTGCTGTAAAATGCTTGATTTCGAGAGTGAGCGAAACTAATGAAAACATTGTTGGGGTAAAACCTAAAGGGAAAGACCTAGCACCAAATCCAATTTGCCATCTGATCTAACTTCTGGAGGCAGTCAAAATGATCCTTAGAATTCTTCCCTACCTTATTCCTGTGCTGAGATACAGGCTGCTCCAACCTGCTGTAAAATGCTTGATTTCGAGAGTGAGCGAAACTAATGAAAACATTGCTGGGGTAAAACCTAAAGGGAAAGACCTAGTACCAAATACAATTTGCCATCTGATCTAACTTCTGGAGGCAGTCAAAATGAGTATTTGAATTCTTCCCTACCTTATTCCTGTGCTGAGATACAGGCTGCTCCAACCTGCTGTAAAATGCTTGATTTCGAGAGTGAGCGAAACTAATGAAAACATTGTTGGGGTAAAACCTAAAGGGAAAGACCTAGCACCAAATCCAATTTGCCATCTGATCTAACTTCTGGAGGCAGTCAAAATGAGCCTTAGAATTCTTCCCTACCTTATTCCTGTGCTGAGATACAGTCTGCTCCAACCTGCTGTAAAATGCTTGATTTCGAGAGTGAGTGAAACTAATGAAAACATTGTTGGGGTAAAACCTAAAGGGAAAGACCTAGCACCAAACACAATTTGCCATCTGATCTAACTTCTGGAGGCAGTCAAAATGAGTATTTGAATTCTTCCCTACCTTATTCCTGTGCTGAGATACAGGCTGCTCCAACCTGCTGTAAAATGCTTGATTTCGAGAGTGAGCGAAACTAATGAAAACATTGCTGGGGTAAAACCTAAATGGAAGGACCTAGCACCAAATACAATTTGCCATCTGATCTAACTTCTGGAGGCAGTCAAAATGAGTATTTGAATTCTTCCCTACCTTATTCCTGTGCTGAGATACAGGCTGCTCCAACCTGCTGTAAAATGCTTGATTTCGAGAGTGAGCGAAACTAATGAAAACATTGTTGGGGTAAAACCTAAAGGGAAAGACCTAGCACCAAATCCAATTTGCCATCTGATCTAACTTCTGGAGGCAGTCAAAATGATCCTTAGAATTCTTCCCTACCTTATTCCTGTGCTGAGATACAGGCTGCTCCAACCTGCTGTAAAATGCTTGATTTCGAGAGTGAGCGAAACTAATGAAAACATTGTTGGGGTAAAACCTAAAGGGAAAGACCTAGCACCAAATCCAATTTGCCATCTGATCTAACTTCTGGAGGCAGTCAAAATGAGTATTTGAATTCTTCCCTACCTTATTCCTGTGCTGCGATACAGGCTGCTCCAACCTGCTGTAAAATGCTTGATTTCGAGAGTGAGCGAAACTAATGAAAACATTGTTGGGGTAAAACCTAAAGGGAAAGACCTAGCACCAAATCCAATTTGCCATCTGATCTAACTTCTGGAGGCAGTCAAAATGAGTATTTGAATTCTTCCCTACCTTATTCCTGTGCTGAGATACAGGCTGCTCCAACCTGCTGTAAAATGCTTGATTTCGAGAGTGAGCGAAACTAATGAAAACATTGTTGGGGTAAAACCTAAAGGGAAAGACCTAGCACCAAATCCAATTTGCCATCTGATCTAACTTCTGGAGGCAGTCAAAATGATCCTTAGAATTCTTCCCTACCTTATTCCTGTGCTGAGATACAGGCTGCTCCAACCTGCTGTAAAATGCTTGATTTCGAGAGTGAGCGAAACTAATGAAAACATTGTTGGGGTAAAACCTAAAGGGAAAGACCTAGCACCAAATCCAATTTGCCATCTGATCTAACTTCTGGAGGCAGTCAAAATGAGTATTTGAATTCTTCCCTACCTTATTCCTGTGCTGAGATACAGGCTGCTCCAACCTGCTGTAAAATGCTTGATTTCGAGAGTGAGCGAAACTAATGAAAACATTGTTGGGGTAAAACCTAAAGGGAAAGACCTAGCACCAAATCCAATTTGCCATCTGATCTAACTTCTGGAGGCAGTCAAAATGAGTATTTGAATTCTTCCCTACCTTATTCCTGTGCTGAGATACAGGCTGCTCCAACCTGCTGTAAAATGCTTGATTTCGAGAGTGAGCGAAACTAATGAAAACATTGTTGGGGTAAAACCTAAAGGGAAAGACCTAGCACCAAATCCAATTTGCCATCTGATCTAACTTCTGGAGGCAGTCAAAATGATCCTTAGAATTCTTCCCTACCTTATTCCTGTGCTGAGATACAGGCTGCTCCAACCTGCTGTAAAATGCTTGATTTCGAGAGTGAGCGAAACTAATGAAAACATTGCTGGGGTAAAACCTAAAGGGAAAGACCTAGCACCAAATACAATTTGCCATCTGATCTAACTTCTGGAGGCAGTCAAAATGAGTATTTGAATTCTTCCCTACCTTATTCCTGTGCTGAGATACAGGCTGCTCCAACCTGCTGTAAAATGCTTGATTTCGAGAGTGAGCGAAACTAATGAAAACATTGTTGGGGTAAAACCTAAAGGGAAAGACCTAGCACCAAATCCAATTTGCCATCTGATCTAACTTCTGGAGGCAGTCAAAATGAGCCTTAGAATTCTTCCCTACCTTATTCCTGTGCTGAGATACAGTCTGCTCCAACCTGCTGTAAAATGCTTGATTTCGAGAGTGAGTGAAACTAATGAAAACATTGTTGGGGTAAAACCTAAAGGGAAAGACCTAGCACCAAACACAATTTGCCATCTGATCTAACTTCTGGAGGCAGTCAAAATGAGTATTTGAATTCTTCCCTACCTTATTCCTGTGCTGAGATACAGGCTGCTCCAACCTGCTGTAAAATGCTTGATTTCGAGAGTGAGCAAAACTAATGAAAACATTGTTGGGGTAAAACCTAAAGGGAAAGACCTAGCACCAAATTCCATTGGCCATCTGATCTAACTTCTGGAGGCAGTCAAAATGATCCTTAGAATTCTTCCCTACCTTATTCCTGTGCTGAGATACAGGCTGCTCCAACCTGCTGTAAAATGCTTGATTTCGAGAGTGAGCGAAACTAATGAAAACATTGCTGGGGTAAAACCTAAATGGAAGGACCTAGCACCAAATACAATTTGCCATCTGATCTAACTTCTGGAGGCAGTCAAAATGAGTATTTGAATTCTTCCCTACCTTATTCCTGTGCTGAGATACAGGCTGCTCCAACCTGCTGTAAAATGCTTGATTTCGAGAGTGAGCGAAACTAATGAAAACATTGTTGGGGTAAAACCTAAAGGGAAAGACCTAGCACCAAATCCAATTTGCCATCTGATCTAACTTCTGGAGGCAGTCAAAATGAGTATTTGAATTCTTCCCTACCTTATTCCTGTGCTGAGATACAGGCTGCTCCAACCTGCTGTAAAATGCTTGATTTCGAGAGTGAGCGAAACTAATGAAAACATTGTTGGGGTAAAACCTAAAGGGAAAGACCTTGCACCAAATACAATTTGCCATCTGATCTAACTTCTGGAGGCAGTCAAAATGAGTATTTGAATTCTTCCCTACCTTATTCCTGTGCTGAGATACAGGCTGCTCCAACCTGCTGTAAAATGCTTGATTTCGAGAGTGAGCGAAACTAATGAAAACATTGTTGGGGTAAAACCTAAAGGGAAAGACCTAGCACCAAATACAATTTGCCATCTGATCTAACTTCTGGAGGCAGTCAAAATGAGTATTTGAATTCTTCCCTACCTTATTCCTGTGCTGAGATACAGGCTGCTCCAACCTGCTGTAAAATGCTTGATTTCGAGAGTGAGCGAAACTAATGAAAACATTGTTGGGGTAAAACCTAAAGGGAAAGAGCTAGCACCAAACACAATTTGCCATCTGATCTAACTTCTTGAGGCAGTCAAAATGAGTATTTGAATTCTTCCCTACCTTATTCCTGTGCTGAGATACAGGCTGCTCCAACCTGCTGTAAAATGCTTGATTTCGAGAGTGAGCGAAACTAATGAAAACATTGTTGGGGTAAAACCTAAAGGGAAAGACCTAGCACCAAATTCCATTGGCCATCTGATCTAACTTCTGGAGGCAGTCAAAATGATCCTTAGAATTCTTCCCTACCTTATTCCTGTGCTGAGATACAGGCTGCTCCAACCTGCTGTAAAATGCTTGATTTCGAGAGTGAGCGAAACTAATGAAAACATTGTTGGGGTAAAACCTAAAGGGAAAGACCTAGCACCAAATCCAATTTGCCATCTGATCTAACTTCTGGAGGCAGTCAAAATGAGTATTTGAATTCTTCCCTACCTTATTCCTGTGCTGAGATACAGTCTGCTCCAACCTGCTGTAAAATGCTTGATTTCGAGAGTGAGCGAAACTAATGAAAACATTGTTGGGGTAAAACCTAAAGGGAAAGACCTAGCACCAAATCCAATTTGCCATCTGATCTAACTTCTGGAGGCAGTCAAAATGATCCTTAGAATTCTTCCCTACCTTATTCCTGTGCTGAGATACAGGCTGCTCCAACCTGCTGTAAAATGCTTGATTTCGAGAGTGATCGAAACTAATGAAAACATTGTTGGGGTAAAACCTAAAGGGAAAGACCTAGCACCAAATTCCATTGGCCATCTGATCTAACTTCTGGAGGCAGTCAAAATGAGTATTTGAATTCTTCCCTACCTTATTCCTGTGCTGAGATACAGGCTGCTCCAACCTGCTGTAAAATGCTTGATTTCGAGAGTGAGCGAAACTAATGAAAACATTGTTGGGGTAAAACCTAAAGGGAAAGACCTAGCACCAAATACAATTTGCCATCTGATCTAACTTCTGGAGGCAGTCAAAATGAGTATTTGAATTTTTCCCTTCCTTATTCCTGTGCTGAGATACAGGCTGCTCCAACCTGCTGTAAAATGCTTGATTTCGAGAGTGAGCGAAACTAATGAAAACATTGTTGGGGTAAAACCTAAAGGGAAAGACCTAGCACCAAATCCAATTTGCCATCTGATCTAACTTCTGGAGGCAGTCAAAATGAGCCTTAGAATTCTTCCCTACCTTATTCCTGTGCTGAGATACAGGCTGCTCCAACCTGCTGTAAAATGCTTGATTTCGAGAGTGAGCGAAACTAATGAAAACATTGTTGGGGTAAAACCTAAAGGGAAAGACCTAGCACCAAATCCAATTTGCCATCTGATCTAACTTCTGGAGGCAGTCAAAATGAGCCTTAGAATTCTTCCCTACCTTATTCCTGTGCTGAGATACAGGCTGCTCCAACCTGCTGTAAAATGCTTGATTTCGAGAGTGAGCGAAACTAATGAAAACATTGTTGGGGTAAAACCTAAAGGGAAAGACCTAGCACCAAATCCAATTTGCCATCTGATCTAACTTCTGGAGGCAGTCAAAATGAGCCTTAGAATTCTTCCCTACCTTATTCCTGTGCTGAGATACAGGCTGCTCCAACCTGCTGTAAAATGCTTGATTTCGAGAGTGAGCGAAACTAATGAAAACATTGTTGGGGTAAAACCTAAAGGGAAAGACCTAGCACCAAATCCAATTTGCCATCTGATCTAACTTCTGGAGGCAGTCAAAATGATCCTTAGAATTCTTCCCTACCTTATTCCTGTGCTGAGATACAGGCTGCTCCAACCTGCTGTAAAATGCTTGATTTCGAGAGTGAGCGAAACTAATGAAAACATTGTTGGGGTAAAACCTAAAGGGAAAGACCTAGCACCAAATCCAATTTGCCATCTGATCTAACTTCTGGAGGCAGTCAAAATGATCCTTAGAATTCTTCCCTACCTTATTCCTGTGCTGAGATACAGGCTGCTCCAACCTGCTGTAAAATGCTTGATTTCGAGAGTGAGCGAAACTAATGAAAACATTGTTGGGGTAAAACCTAAAGGGAAAGACCTAGCACCAAATCCAATTTGCCATCTGATCTAACTTCTGGAGGCAGTCAAAATGATCCTTAGAATTCTTCCCTACCTTATTCCTGTGCTGAGATACAGGCTGCTCCAACCTGCTGTAAAATGCTTGATTTCGAGAGTGAGCGAAACTAATGAAAACATTGTTGGGGTAAAACCTAAAGGGAAAGACCTAGCACCAAATCCAATTTGCCATCTGATCTAACTTCTGGAGGCAGTCAAAATGAGCCTTAGAATTCTTCCCTACCTTATTCCTGTGCTGAGATACAGGCTGCTCCAACCTGCTGTAAAATGCTTGATTTCGAGAGTGAGCGAAACTAATGAAAACATTGTTGGGGTAAAACCTAAAGGGAAAGACCTAGCACCAAATCCAATTTGCCATCTGATCTAACTTCTGGAGGCAGTCAAAATGAGCCTTAGAATTCTTCCCTACCTTATTCCTGTGCTGAGATACAGGCTGCTCCAACCTGCTGTAAAATGCTTGATTTCGAGAGTGAGCGAAACTAATGAAAACATTGTTGGGGTAAAACCTAAAGGGAAAGACCTAGCACCAAATCCAATTTGCCATCTGATCTAACTTCTGGAGGCAGTCAAAATGATCCTTAGAATTCTTCCCTACCTTATTCCTGTGCTGAGATACAGGCTGCTCCAACCTGCTGTAAAATGCTTGATTTCGAGAGTGAGCGAAACTAATGAAAACATTGTTGGGGTAAAACCTAAAGGGAAAGACCTAGCACCAAATCCAATTTGCCATCTGATCTAACTTCTGGAGGCAGTCAAAATGATCCTTAGAATTCTTCCCTACCTTATTCCTGTGCTGAGATACAGGCTGCTCCAACCTGCTGTAAAATGCTTGATTTCGAGAGTGAGCGAAACTAATGAAAACATTGTTGGGGTAAAACCTAAAGGGAAAGACCTAGCACCAAATCCAATTTGCCATCTGATCTAACTTCTGGAGGCAGTCAAAATGATCCTTAGAATTCTTCCCTACCTTATTCCTGTGCTGAGATACAGGCTGCTCCAACCTGCTGTAAAATGCTTGATTTCGAGAGTGAGCGAAACTAATGAAAACATTGTTGGGGTAAAACCTAAAGGGAAAGACCTAGCACCAAATCCAATTTGCCATCTGATCTAACTTCTGGAGGCAGTCAAAATGAGTATTTGAATTCTTCCCTACCTTATTCCTGTGCTGAGATACAGGCTGCTCCAACCTGCTGTAAAATGCTTGATTTCGAGAGTGAGCGAAACTAATGAAAACATTGTTGGGGTAAAACCTAAAGGGAAAGACCTAGCACCAAATCCAATTTGCCATCTGATCTAACTTCTGGAGGCAGTCAAAATGAGTATTTGAATTCTTCCCTACCTTATTCCTGTGCTGAGATACAGGCTGCTCCAACCTGCTGTAAAATGCTTGATTTCGAGAGTGAGCGAAACTAATGAAAACATTGTTGGGGTAAAACCTAAAGGGAAAGACCTAGCACCAAATCCAATTTGCCATCTGATCTAACTTCTGGAGGCAGTCAAAATGATCCTTAGAATTCTTCCCTACCTTATTCCTGTGCTGAGATACAGGCTGCTCCAACCTGCTGTAAAATGCTTGATTTCGAGAGTGAGCGAAACTAATGAAAACATTGTTGGGGTAAAACCTAAAGGGAAAGACCTAGCACCAAATCCAATTTGCCATCTGATCTAACTTCTGGAGGCAGTCAAAATGATCCTTAGAATTCTTCCCTACCTTATTCCTGTGCTGAGATACAGGCTGCTCCAACCTGCTGTAAAATGCTTGATTTCGAGAGTGAGCGAAACTAATGAAAACATTGTTGGGGTAAAACCTAAAGGGAAAGACCTAGCACCAAATCCAATTTGCCATCTGATCTAACTTCTGGAGGCAGTCAAAATGATCCTTAGAATTCTTCCCTACCTTATTCCTGTGCTGAGATACAGGCTGCTCCAACCTGCTGTAAAATGCTTGATTTCGAGAGTGAGCGAAACTAATGAAAACATTGCTGGGGTAAAACCTAAAGGGAAAGACCTAGCACCAAATCCAATTTGCCATCTGATCTAACTTCTGGAGGCAGTCAAAATGAGCCTTAGAATTCTTCCCTACCTTATTCCTGTGCTGAGATACAGGCTGCTCCAACCTGCTGTAAAATGCTTGATTTCGAGAGTGAGCGAAACTAATGAAAACATTGTTGGGGTAAAACCTAAAGGGAAAGACCTAGCACCAAATCCAATTTGCCATCTGATCTAACTTCTGGAGGCAGTCAAAATGATCCTTAGAATTCTTCCCTACCTTATTCCTGTGCTGAGATACAGGCTGCTCCAACCTGCTGTAAAATGCTTGATTTCGAGAGTGAGCGAAACTAATGAAAACATTGTTGGGGTAAAACCTAAAGGGAAAGACCTAGCACCAAATCCAATTTGCCATCTGATCTAACTTCTGGAGGCAGTCAAAATGATCCTTAGAATTCTTCCCTACCTTATTCCTGTGCTGAGATACAGGCTGCTCCAACCTGCTGTAAAATGCTTGATTTCGAGAGTGAGCGAAACTAATGAAAACATTGTTGGGGTAAAACCTAAAGGGAAAGACCTAGCACCAAATCCAATTTGCCATCTGATCTAACTTCTGGAGGCAGTCAAAATGAGTATTTGAATTCTTCCCTACCTTATTCCTGTGCTGAGATACAGGCTGCTCCAACCTGCTGTAAAATGCTTGATTTCGAGAGTGAGCGAAACTAATGAAAACATTGTTGGGGTAAAACCTAAAGGGAAAGACCTAGCACCAAATCCAATTTGCCATCTGATCTAACTTCTGGAGGCAGTCAAAATGATCCTTAGAATTCTTCCCTACCTTATTCCTGTGCTGAGATACAGGCTGCTCCAACCTGCTGTAAAATGCTTGATTTCGAGAGTGAGCGAAACTAATGAAAACATTGTTGGGGTAAAACCTAAAGGGAAAGACCTAGCACCAAATCCAATTTGCCATCTGATCTAACTTCTGGAGGCAGTCAAAATGAGTATTTGAATTCTTCCCTACCTTATTCCTGTGCTGAGATACAGGCTGCTCCAACCTGCTGTAAAATGCTTGATTTCGAGAGTGAGCGAAACTAATGAAAACATTGTTGGGGTAAAACCTAAAGGGAAAGACCTAGCACCAAATCCAATTTGCCATCTGATCTAACTTCTGGAGGCAGTCAAAATGAGTATTTGAATTCTTCCCTACCTTATTCCTGTGCTGAGATACAGGCTGCTCCAACCTGCTGTAAAATGCTTGATTTCGAGAGTGAGCGAAACTAATGAAAACATTGTTGGGGTAAAACCTAAAGGGAAAGACCTAGCACCAAATCCGATTTGCCATCTGATCTAACTTCTGGAGGCAGTCAAAATGATCCTTAGAATTCTTCCCTACCTTATTCCTGTGCTGAGATACAGGCTGCTCCAACCTGCTGTAAAATGCTTGATTTCGAGAGTGAGCGAAACTAATGAAAACATTGTTGGGGTAAAACCTAAAGGGAAAGACCTAGCACCAAATCCAATTTGCCATCTGATCTAACTTCTGGAGGCAGTCAAAATGAGTATTTGAATTCTTCCCTACCTTATTCCTGTGCTGAGATACAGGCTGCTCCAACCTGCTGTAAAATGCTTGATTTCGAGAGTGAGCGAAACTAATGAAAACATTGTTGGGGTAAAACCTAAAGGGAAAGACCTAGCACCAAATCCAATTTGCCATCTGATCTAACTTCTGGAGGCAGTCAAAATGAGTATTTGAATTCTTCCCTACCTTATTCCTGTGCTGAGATACAGGCTGCTCCAACCTGCTGTAAAATGCTTGATTTCGAGAGTGAGCGAAACTAATGAAAACATTGTTGGGGTAAAACCTAAAGGGAAAGACCTAGCACCAAATCCAATTTGCCATCTGATCTAACTTCTGGAGGCAGTCAAAATGATCCTTAGAATTCTTCCCTACCTTATTCCTGTGCTGAGATACAGGCTGCTCCAACCTGCTGTAAAATGCTTGATTTCGAGAGTGAGCGAAACTAATGAAAACATTGTTGGGGTAAAACCTAAAGGGAAAGACCTAGCACCAAATCCAATTTGCCATCTGATCTAACTTCTGGAGGCAGTCAAAATGATCCTTAGAATTCTTCCCTACCTTATTCCTGTGCTGAGATACAGGCTGCTCCAACCTGCTGTAAAATGCTTGATTTCGAGAGTGAGCGAAACTAATGAAAACATTGTTGGGGTAAAACCTAAAGGGAAAGACCTAGCACCAAATCCAATTTGCCATCTGATCTAACTTCTGGAGGCAGTCAAAATGAGTATTTGAATTCTTCCCTACCTTATTCCTGTGCTGAGATACAGGCTGCTCCAACCTGCTGTAAAATGCTTGATTTCGAGAGTGAGCGAAACTAATGAAAACATTGTTGGGGTAAAACCTAAAGGGAAAGACCTAGCACCAAATCCAATTTGCCATCTGATCTAACTTCTGGAGGCAGTCAAAATGAGTATTTGAATTCTTCCCTACCTTATTCCTGTGCTGAGATACAGGCTGCTCCAACCTGCTGTAAAATGCTTGATTTCGAGAGTGAGCGAAACTAATGAAAACATTGTTGGGGTAAAACCTAAAGGGAAAGACCTAGCACCAAATCCAATTTGCCATCTGATCTAACTTCTAGAGGCAGTCAAAATGAGTATTTGAATTCTTCCCTACCTTATTCCTGTGCTGAGATACAGGCTGCTCCAACCTGCTGTAAAATGCTTGATTTCGAGAGTGAGCGAAACTAATGAAAACATTGTTGGGGTAAAACCTAAAGGGAAAGACCTAGCACCAAATCCAATTTGCCATCTGATCTAACTTCTGGAGGCAGTCAAAATGATCCTTAGAATTCTTCCCTACCTTATTCCTGTGCTGAGATACAGGCTGCTCCAACCTGCTGTAAAATGCTTGATTTCGAGAGTGAGCGAAACTAATGAAAACATTGTTGGGGTAAAACCTAAAGGGAAAGACCTAGCACCAAATCCAATTTGCCATCTGATCTAACTTCTGGAGGCAGTCAAAATGAGTATTTGAATTCTTCCCTACCTTATTCCTGTGCTGAGATACAGGCTGCTCCAACCTGCTGTAAAATGCTTGATTTCGAGAGTGAGCGAAACTAATGAAAACATTGTTGGGGTAAAACCTAAAGGGAAAGACCTAGCACCAAATCCAATTTGCCATCTGATCTAACTTCTGGAGGCAGTCAAAATGAGTATTTGAATTCTTCCCTACCTTATTCCTGTGCTGAGATACAGGCTGCTCCAACCTGCTGTAAAATGCTTGATTTCGAGAGTGAGCGAAACTAATGAAAACATTGTTGGGGTAAAACCTAAAGGGAAAGACCTAGCACCAAATCCAATTTGCCATCTGATCTAACTTCAGGAGGCAGTCAAAATGATCCTTAGAATTCTTCCCTACCTTATTCCTGTGCTGAGATACAGGCTGCTCCAACCTGCTGTAAAATGCTTGATTTCGAGAGTGAGCGAAACTAATGAAAACATTGTTGGGGTAAAACCTAAAGGGAAAGACCTAGCACCAAATCCAATTTGCCATCTGATCTAACTTCTGGAGGCAGTCAAAATGAGTATTTGAATTCTTCCCTACCTTATTCCTGTGCTGAGATACAGGCTGCTCCAACCTGCTGTAAAATGCTTGATTTCGAGAGTGAGCGAAACTAATGAAAACATTGTTGGGGTAAAACCTAAAGGGAAAGACCTAGCACCAAATCCAATTTGCCATCTGATCTAACTTCTGGAGGCAGTCAAAATGAGTATTTGAATTCTTCCCTACCTTATTCCTGTGCTGAGATACAGGCTGCTCCAACCTGCTGTAAAATGCTTGATTTCGAGAGTGAGCGAAACTAATGAAAACATTGTTGGGGTAAAACCTAAAGGGAAAGACCTAGCACCAAATCCAATTTGCCATCTGATCTAACTTCTGGAGGCAGTCAAAATGATCCTTAGAATTCTTCCCTACCTTATTCCTGTGCTGAGATACAGGCTGCTCCAACCTGCTGTAAAATGCTTGATTTCGAGAGTGAGCGAAAATAATGAAAACATTGTTGGGGTAAAACCTAAAGGGAAAGACCTAGCACCAAATCCAATTTGCCATCTGATCTAACTTCTGGAGGCAGTCAAAATGAGTATTTGAATTCTTCCCTACCTTATTCCTGTGCTGAGATACAGGCTGCTCCAACCTGCTGTAAAATGCTTGATTTCGAGAGTGAGCGAAACTAATGAAAACATTGCTGGGGTAAAACCTAAAGGGAAAGACCTAGCACCAAATCCAATTTGCCATCTGATCTAACTTCTGGAGGCAGTCAAAATGATCCTTAGAATTCTTCCCTACCTTATTCCTGTGCTGAGATACAGGCTGCTCCAACCTGCTGTAAAATGCTTGATTTCGAGAGTGAGCGAAACTAATGAAAACATTGTTGGGGTAAAACCTAAAGGGAAAGACCTAGCACCAAATCCAATTTGCCATCTGATCTAACTTCTGGAGGCAGTCAAAATGAGTATTTGAATTCTTCCCTACCTTATTCCTGTGCTGAGATACAGGCTGCTCCAACCTGCTGTAAAATGCTTGATTTCGAGAGTGAGCGAAACTAATGAAAACATTGTTGGGGTAAAACCTAAAGGGAAAGACCTAGCACCAAATCCAATTTGCCATCTGATCTAACTTCTGGAGGCAGTCAAAATGAGTATTTGAATTCTTCCCTACCTTATTCCTGTGCTGAGATACAGGCTGCTCCAACCTGCTGTAAAATGCTTGATTTCGAGTGTGAGCGAAAGTAATGAAAACATTGTTGGGGTAAAACCTAAAGGGAAAGACCTAGCACCAAATCCAATTTGCCATCTGATCTAACTTCTGGAGGCAGTCAAAATGATCCTTAGAATTCTTCCCTACCTTATTCCTGTGCTGAGATACAGGCTGCTCCAACCTGCTGTAAAATGCTTGATTTCGAGAGTGAGCGAAACTAATGAAAACATTGTTGGGGTAAAACCTAAAGGGAAAGACCTAGCACCAAATCCAATTTGCCATCTGATCTAACTTCTGGAGGCAGTCAAAATGATCCTTAGAATTCTTCCCTACCTTATTCCTGTGCTGAGATACAGGCTGCTCCAACCTGCTGTAAAATGCTTGATTTCGAGAGTGAGCGAAAATAATGAAAACATTGTTGGGGTAAAACCTAAAGGGAAAGACCTAGCACCAAATCCAATTTGCCATCTGATCTAACTTCTGGAGGCAGTCAAAATGAGTATTTGAATTCTTCCCTACCTTATTCCTGTGCTGAGATACAGGCTGCTCCAACCTGCTGTAAAATGCTTGATTTCGAGAGTGAGCGAAACTAATGAAAACATTGCTGGGGTAAAACCTAAAGGGAAAGACCTAGCACCAAATCCAATTTGCCATCTGATCTAACTTCTGGAGGCAGTCAAAATGAGCCTTAGAATTCTTCCCTACCTTATTCCTGTGCTGAGATACAGGCTGCTCCAACCTGCTGTAAAATGCTTGATTTCGAGAGTGAGCGAAACTAATGAAAACATTGTTGGGGTAAAACCTAAAGGGAAAGACCTAGCACCAAATCCAATTTGCCATCTGATCTAACTTCTGGAGGCAGTCAAAATGAGTATTTGAATTCTTCCCTACCTTATTCCTGTGCTGAGATACAGGCTGCTCCAACCTGCTGTAAAATGCTTGATTTCGAGAGTGAGCGAAACTAATGAAAACATTGTTGGGGTAAAACCTAAAGGGAAAGACCTAGAACCAAATCCAATTTGCCATCTGATCTAACTTCTGGAGGCAGTCAAAATGAGTATTTGAATTCTTCCCTACCTTATTCCTGTGCTGAGATACAGGCTGCTCCAACCTGCTGTAAAATGCTTGATTTCGAGAGTGAGCGAAACTAATGAAAACATTGTTGGGGTAAAACCTAAAGGGAAAGACCTAGCACCAAATCCAATTTGCCATCTGATCTAACTTCTGGAGGCAGTCAAAATGAGTATTTGAATTCTTCCCTACCTTATTCCTGTGCTGAGATACAGGCTGCTCCAACCTGCTGTAAAATGCTTGATTTCGAGAGTGAGCGAAACTAATGAAAACATTGTTGGGGTAAAACCTAAAGGGAAAGACCTAGCACCAAATCCAATTTGCCATCTGATCTAACTTCTGGAGGCAGTCAAAATGAGTATTTGAATTCTTCCCTACCTTATTCCTGTGCTGAGATACAGGCTGCTCCAACCTGCTGTAAAATGCTTGATTTCGAGTGTGAGCGAAACTAATGAAAACATTGTTGGGGTAAAACCTAAAGGGAAAGACCTAGCACCAAATCCAATTTGCCATCTGATCTAACTTCTGGAGGCAGTCAAAATGATCCTTAGAATTCTTCCCTACCTTATTCCTGTGCTGAGATACAGGCTGCTCCAACCTGCTGTAAAATGCTTGATTTCGAGAGTGAGCGAAACTAATGAAAACATTGTTGGGGTAAAACATAAAGGGAAAGACCTAGCACCAAATCCAATTTGCCATCTGATCTAACTTCAGGAGGCAGTCAAAATGAGTATTTGAATTCTTCCCTACTTTATTCCTGTGCTGAGATACAGGCTGCTCCAACCTGCTGTAAAATGCTTGATTTCGAGAGTGAGCGAAACTAATGAAAACATTGTTGGGGTAAAACCTAAAGGGAAAGACCTAGCACCAAATCCAATTTGCCATCTGATCTAACTTCTGGAGGCAGTCAAAATGATCCTTAGAATTCTTCCCTACCTTATTCCTGTGCTGAGATACAGGCTGCTCCAACCTGCTGTAAAATGCTTGATTTCGAGAGTGAGCGAAACTAATGAAAACATTGTTGGGGTAAAACCTAAAGGGAAAGACCTAGCACCAAATCCAATTTGCCATCTGATCTAACTTCTGGAGGCAGTCAAAATGAGTATTTGAATTCTTCCCTACCTTATTCCTGTGCTGAGATACAGGCTGCTCCAACCTGCTGTAAAATGCTTGATTTCGAGAGTGAGCGAAACTAATGAAAACATTGTTGGGGTAAAACCTAAAGGGAAAGACCTAGCACCAAATCCAATTTGCCATCTGATCTAGCTTCTGGAGGCAGTCAAAATGATCCTTAGAATTCTTCCCTACCTTATTCCTGTGCTGAGATACAGGCTGCTCCAACCTGCTGTAAAATGCTTGATTTCGAGAGTGAGCGAAACTAATGAAAACATTGTTGGGGTAAAACCTAAAGGGAAAGACCTAGCACCAAATCCAATTTGCCATCTGATCTAACTTCTGGAGGCAGTCAAAATGAGTATTTGAATTCTTCCCTACCTTATTCCTGTGCTGAGATACAGGCTGCTCCAACCTGCTGTAAAATGCTTGATTTCGAGAGTGAGCGAAACTAATGAAAACATTGTTGGGGTAAAACCTAAAGGGAAAGACCTAGCACCAAATCCAATTTGCCATCTGATCTAACTTCTGGAGGCAGTCAAAATGATCCTTAGAATTCTTCCCTACCTTATTCCTGTGCTGAGATACAGGCTGCTCCAACCTGCTGTAAAATGCTTGATTTCGAGAGTGAGCGAAACTAATGAAAACATTGTTGGGGTAAAACCTAAAGGGAAAGACCTAGCACCAAATCCAATTTGCCATCTGATCTAACTTCTGGAGGCAGTCAAAATGAGTATTTGAATTCTTCCCTACCTTATTCCTGTGCTGAGATACAGGCTGCTCCAACCTGCTGTAAAATGCTTGATTTCGAGAGTGAGCGAAACTAATGAAAACATTGTTGGGGTAAAACCTAAAGGGAAAGACCTAGCACCAAATCCAATTTGCCATCTGATCTAACTTCTGGAGGCAGTCAAAATGATCCTTAGAATTCTTCCCTACCTTATTCCTGTGCTGAGATACAGGCTGCTCCAACCTGCTGTAAAATGCTTGATTTCGAGAGTGAGCGAAACTAATGAAAACATTGTTGGGGTAAAACCTAAAGGGAAAGACCTAGCACCAAATCCAATTTGCCATCTGATCTAACTTCTGGAGGCAGTCAAAATGAGTATTTGAATTCTTCCCTACCTTATTCCTGTGCTGAGATACAGGCTGCTCCAACCTGCTGTAAAATGCTTGATTTCGAGAGTGAGCGAAACTAATGAAAACATTGTTGGGGTAAAACCTAAAGGGAAAGACCTAGCACCAAATCCAATTTGCCATCTGATCTAACTTCAGGAGGCAGTCAAAATGATCCTTAGAATTCTTCCCTACCTTATTCCTGTGCTGAGATACAGGCTGCTCCAACCTGCTGTAAAATGCTTGATTTCGAGAGTGAGCGAAACTAATGAAAACATTGTTGGGGTAAAACCTAAAGGGAAAGACCTAGCACCAAATCCAATTTGCCATCTGATCTAACTTCTGGAGGCAGTCAAAATGAGTATTTGAATTCTTCCCTACCTTATTCCTGTGCTGAGATACAGGCTGCTCCAACCTGCTGTAAAATGCTTGATTTCGAGAGTGAGCGAAACTAATGAAAACATTGTTGGGGTAAAACCTAAAGGGAAAGACCTAGCACCAAATCCAATTTGCCATCTGATCTAACTTCTGGAGGCAGTCAAAATGAGTATTTGAATTCTTCCCTACCTTATTCCTGTGCTGAGATACAGGCTGCTCCAACCTGCTGTAAAATGCTTGATTTCGAGAGTGAGCGAAACTAATGAAAACATTGTTGGGGTAAAACCTAAAGGGAAAGACCTAGCACCAAATCCAATTTGCCATCTGATCTAACTTCTGGAGGCAGTCAAAATGATCCTTAGAATTCTTCCCTACCTTATTCCTGTGCTGAGATACAGGCTGCTCCAACCTGCTGTAAAATGCTTGATTTCGAGAGTGAGCGAAACTAATGAAAACATTGTTGGGGTAAAACCTAAAGGGAAAGACCTAGCACCAAATCCAATTTGCCATCTGATCTAACTTCTGGAGGCAGTCAAAATGAGTATTTGAATTCTTCCCTACCTTATTCCTGTGCTGAGATACAGGCTGCTCCAACCTGCTGTAAAATGCTTGATTTCGAGAGTGAGCGAAACTAATGAAAACATTGTTGGGGTAAAACCTAAAGGGAAAGACCTAGCACCAAATCCAATTTGCCATCTGATCTAACTTCTGGAGGCAGTCAAAATGAGTATTTGAATTCTTCCCTACCTTATTCCTGTGCTGAGATACAGGCTGCTCCAACCTGCTGTAAAATGCTTGATTTCGAGAGTGAGCGAAACTAATGAAAACATTGTTGGGGTAAAACCTAAAGGGAAAGACCTAGCACCAAATCCAATTTGCCATCTGATCTAACTTCTGGAGGCAGTCAAAATGAGTATTTGAATTCTTCCCTACCTTATTCCTGTGCTGAGATACAGGCTGCTCCAACCTGCTGTAAAATGCTTGATTTCGAGAGTGAGCGAAACTAATGAAAACATTGTTGGGGTAAAACCTAAAGGGAAAGACCTAGCACCAAATCCAATTTGCCATCTGATCTAACTTCTGGAGGCAGTCAAAATGAGTATTTGAATTCTTCCCTACCTTATTCCTGTGCTGAGATACAGGCTGCTCCAACCTGCTGTAAAATGCTTGATTTCGAGAGTGAGCGAAACTAATGAAAACATTGTTGGGGTAAAACCTAAAGGGAAAGACCTAGCACCAAATCCAATTTGCCATCTGATCTAACTTCTGGAGGCAGTCAAAATGATCCTTAGAATTCTTCCCTACCTTATTCCTGTGCTGAGATACAGGCTGCTCCAACCTGCTGTAAAATGCTTGATTTCGAGAGTGAGCGAAACTAATGAAAACATTGTTGGGGTAAAACCTAAAGGGAAAGACCTAGCACCAAATCCAATTTGCCATCTGATCTAACTTCTGGAGGCAGTCAAAATGATCCTTAGAATTCTTCCCTACCTTATTCCTGTGCTGAGATACAGGCTGCTCCAACCTGCTGTAAAATGCTTGATTTCGAGAGAGAGCAAAACTAATGAAAACATTGTTGGGGTAAAACCTAAAGGGAAAGACCTAGCACCAAATCCAATTTGCCATCTGATCTAACTTCTGGAGGCAGTCAAAATGAGTATTTGAATTCTTCCCTACCTTATTCCTGTGCTGAGATACAGGCTGCTCCAACCTGCTGTAAAATGCTTGATTTCGAGAGTGAGCGAAACTAATGAAAACATTGTTGGGGTAAAACCTAAAGGGAAAGACCTAGCACCAAATCCAATTTGCCATCTGATCTAACTTCTGGAGGCAGTCAAAATGATCCTTAGAATTCTTCCCTACCTTATTCCTGTGCTGAGATACAGGCTGCTCCAACCTGCTGTAAAATGCTTGATTTCGAGAGTGAGCGAAACTAATGAAAACATTGTTGGGGTAAAACCTAAAGGGAAAGACCTAGCACCAAATCCAATTTGCCATCTGATCTAACTTCTGGAGGCAGTCAAAATGATCCTTAGAATTCTTCCCTACCTTATTCCTGTGCTGAGATACAGGCTGCTCCAACCTGCTGTAAAATGCTTGATTTCGAGAGTGAGCGAAACTAATGAAAACATTGTTGGGGTAAAACCTAAAGGGAAAGACCTAGCACCAAATCCAATTTGCCATCTGATCTAACTTCTGGAGGCAGTCAAAATGAGTATTTGAATTCTTCCCTACCTTATTCCTGTGCTGAGATACAGGCTGCTCCAACCTGCTGTAAAATGCTTGATTTCGAGAGTGAGCGAAACTAATGAAAACATTGTTGGGGTAAAACCTAAAGGGAAAGACCTAGCACCAAATCCAATTTGCCATCTGATCTAACTTCTGGAGGCAGTCAAAATGAGTATTTGAATTCTTCCCTACCTTATTCCTGTGCTGAGATACAGGCTGCTCCAACCTGCTGTAAAATGCTTGATTTCGAGTGTGAGCGAAACTAATGAAAACATTGTTGGGGTAAAACCTAAAGGGAAAGACCTAGCACCAAATCCAATTTGCCATCTGATCTAACTTCTGGAGGCAGTCAAAATGAGTATTTGAATTCTTCCCTACCTTATTCCTGTGCTGAGATACAGGCTGCTCCAACCTGCTGTAAAATGCTTGATTTCGAGAGTGAGCGAAACTAATGAAAACATTGTTGGGGTAAAACCTAAAGGGAAAGACCTAGCACCAAATCCAATTTGCCATCTGATCTAACTTCTGGAGGCAGTCAAAATGAGTATTTGAATTCTTCCCTACCTTATTCCTGTGCTGAGATACAGGCTGCTCCAACCTGCTGTAAAATGCTTGATTTCGAGAGTGAGCGAAAGTAATGAAAACATTGTTGGGGTAAAACCTAAAGGGAAAGACCTAGCACCAAATCCAATTTGCCATCTGATCTAACTTCTGGAGGCAGTCAAAATGATCCTTAGAATTCTTCCCTACCTTATTCCTGTGCTGAGATACAGGCTGCTCCAACCTGCTGTGAAATGCTTGATTTCGAGAGTGAGCGAAACTAATGAAAACATTGTTGGGGTAAAACCTAAAGGGAAAGACCTAGCACCAAATCCAATTTGCCATCTGATCTAACTTCTGGAGGCAGTCAAAATGATCCTTAGAATTCTTCCCTACCTTATTCCTGTGCTGAGATACAGGCTGCTCCAACCTGCTGTAAAATGCTTGATTTCGAGAGTGAGCAAAACTAATGAAAACATTGTTGGGGTAAAACCTAAAGGGAAAGACCTAGCACCAAATCCAATTTGCCATCTGATCTAACTTCTGGAGGCAGTCAAAATGAGTATTTGAATTCTTCCCTACCTTATTCCTGTGCTGAGATACAGGCTGCTCCAACCTGCTGTAAAATGCTTGATTTCGAGAGTGAGCGAAACTAATGAAAACATTGTTGGGGTAAAACCTAAAGGGAAAGACCTAGCACCAAATCCAATTTGCCATCTGATCTAACTTCTGGAGGCAGTCAAAATGAGTATTTGAATTCTTCCCTACCTTATTCCTGTGCTGAGATACAGGCTGCTCCAACCTGCTGTAAAATGCTTGATTTCGAGAGTGAGCGAAACTAATGAAAACATTGTTGGGGTAAAACCTAAAGGGAAAGACCTAGCACCAAATCCAATTTGCCATCTGATCTAACTTCTAGAGGCAGTCAAAATGAGTATTTGAATTCTTCCCTACCTTATTCCTGTGCTGAGATACAGGCTGCTCCAACCTGCTGTAAAATGCTTGATTTCGAGAGTGAGCGAAACTAATGAAAACATTGTTGGGGTAAAACCTAAAGGGAAAGACCTAGCACCAAATCCAATTTGCCATCTGATCTAACTTCTGGAGGCAGTCAAAATGAGCCTTAGAATTCTTCCCTACCTTATTCCTGTGCTGAGATACAGGCTGCTCCAACCTGCTGTAAAATGCTTGATTTCGAGAGTGAGCGAAACTAATGAAAACATTGTTGGGGTAAAACCTAAAGGGAAAGACCTAGCACCAAATCCAATTTGCCATCTGATCTAACTTCTGGAGGCAGTCAAAATGATCCTTAGAATTCTTCCCTACCTTATTCCTGTGCTGAGATACAGGCTGCTCCAACCTGCTGTAAAATGCTTGATTTCGAGAGTGAGCGAAACTAATGAAAACATTGTTGGGGTAAAACCTAAAGGGAAAGACCTAGCACCAAATCCAATTTGCCATCTGATCTAACTTCTGGAGGCAGTCAAAATGATCCTTAGAATTCTTCCCTACCTTATTCCTGTGCTGAGATACAGGCTGCTCCAACCTGCTGTAAAATGCTTGATTTCGAGAGTGAGCGAAACTAATGAAAACATTGTTGGGGTAAAACCTAAAGGGAAAGACCTAGCACCAAATCCAATTTGCCATCTGATCTAACTTCTGGAGGCAGTCAAAATGAGTATTTGAATTCTTCCCTACCTTATTCCTGTGCTGAGATACAGGCTGCTCCAACCTGCTGTAAAATGCTTGATTTCGAGAGTGAGCGAAAGTAATGAAAACATTGTTGGGGTAAAACCTAAAGGGAAAGACCTAGCACCAAATCCAATTTGCCATCTGATCTAACTTCTGGAGGCAGTCAAAATGATCCTTAGAATTCTTCCCTACCTTATTCCTGTGCTGAGATACAGGCTGCTCCAACCTGCTGTAAAATGCTTGATTTCGAGAGTGAGCGAAACTAATGAAAACATTGTTGGGGTAAAACCTAAAGGGAAAGACCTAGCACCAAATCCAATTTGCCATCTGATCTAACTTCAGGAGGCAGTCAAAATGATCCTTAGAATTCTTCCCTACCTTATTCCTGTGCTGAGATACAGGCTGCTCCAACCTGCTGTAAAATGCTTGATTTCGAGAGTGAGCGAAACTAATGAAAACATTGTTGGGGTAAAACCTAAAGGGAAAGACCTAGCACCAAATCCAATTTGCCATCTGATCTAACTTCTGGAGGCAGTCAAAATGAGTATTTGAATTCTTCCCTACCTTATTCCTGTGCTGAGATACAGGCTGCTCCAACCTGCTGTAAAATGCTTGATTTCGAGAGTGAGCGAAACTAATGAAAACATTGTTGGGGTAAAACCTAAAGGGAAAGACCTAGCACCAAATCCAATTTGCCATCTGATCTAACTTCTGGAGGCAGTCAAAATGATCCTTAGAATTCTTCCCTACCTTATTCCTGTGCTGAGATACAGGCTGCTCCAACCTGCTGTAAAATGCTTGATTTCGAGAGTGAGCAAAACTAATGAAAACATTGTTGGGGTAAAACCTAAAGGGAAAGACCTAGCACCAAATCCAATTTGCCATCTGATCTAACTTCTGGAGGCAGTCAAAATGAGTATTTGAATTCTTCCCTACCTTATTCCTGTGCTGAGATACAGGCTGCTCCAACCTGCTGTAAAATGCTTGATTTCGAGAGTGAGCGAAACTAATGAAAACATTGTTGGGGTAAAACCTAAAGGGAAAGACCTAGCACCAAATCCAATTTGCCATCTGATCTAACTTCTGGAGGCAGTCAAAATGAGTATTTGAATTCTTCCCTACCTTATTCCTGTGCTGAGATACAGGCTGCTCCAACCTGCTGTAAAATGCTTGATTTCGAGAGTGAGCGAAACTAATGAAAACATTGTTGGGGTAAAACCTAAAGGGAAAGACCTAGCACCAAATCCAATTTGCCATCTGATCTAACTTCTAGAGGCAGTCAAAATGAGTATTTGAATTCTTCCCTACCTTATTCCTGTGCTGAGATACAGGCTGCTCCAACCTGCTGTAAAATGCTTGATTTCGAGAGTGAGCGAAACTAATGAAAACATTGTTGGGGTAAAACCTAAAGGGAAAGACCTAGCACCAAATCCAATTTGCCATCTGATCTAACTTCTGGAGGCAGTCAAAATGAGCCTTAGAATTCTTCCCTACCTTATTCCTGTGCTGAGATACAGGCTGCTCCAACCTGCTGTAAAATGCTTGATTTCGAGAGTGAGCGAAACTAATGAAAACATTGTTGGGGTAAAACCTAAAGGGAAAGACCTAGCACCAAATCCAATTTGCCATCTGATCTAACTTCTGGAGGCAGTCAAAATGATCCTTAGAATTCTTCCCTACCTTATTCCTGTGCTGAGATACAGGCTGCTCCAACCTGCTGTAAAATGCTTGATTTCGAGAGTGAGCGAAACTAATGAAAACATTGTTGGGGTAAAACCTAAAGGGAAAGACCTAGCACCAAATCCAATTTGCCATCTGATCTAACTTCTGGAGGCAGTCAAAATGATCCTTAGAATTCTTCCCTACCTTATTCCTGTGCTGAGATACAGGCTGCTCCAACCTGCTGTAAAATGCTTGATTTCGAGAGTGAGCGAAACTAATGAAAACATTGTTGGGGTAAAACCTAAAGGGAAAGACCTAGCACCAAATCCAATTTGCCATCTGATCTAACTTCTGGAGGCAGTCAAAATGAGTATTTGAATTCTTCCCTACCTTATTCCTGTGCTGAGATACAGGCTGCTCCAACCTGCTGTAAAATGCTTGATTTCGAGAGTGAGCGAAAGTAATGAAAACATTGTTGGGGTAAAACCTAAAGGGAAAGACCTAGCACCAAATCCAATTTGCCATCTGATCTAACTTCTGGAGGCAGTCAAAATGATCCTTAGAATTCTTCCCTACCTTATTCCTGTGCTGAGATACAGGCTGCTCCAACCTGCTGTAAAATGCTTGATTTCGAGAGTGAGCGAAACTAATGAAAACATTGTTGGGGTAAAACCTAAAGGGAAAGACCTAGCACCAAATCCAATTTGCCATCTGATCTAACTTCAGGAGGCAGTCAAAATGATCCTTAGAATTCTTCCCTACCTTATTCCTGTGCTGAGATACAGGCTGCTCCAACCTGCTGTAAAATGCTTGATTTCGAGAGTGAGCGAAACTAATGAAAACATTGTTGGGGTAAAACCTAAAGGGAAAGACCTAGCACCAAATCCAATTTGCCATCTGATCTAACTTCTGGAGGCAGTCAAAATGAGTATTTGAATTCTTCCCTACCTTATTCCTGTGCTGAGATACAGGCTGCTCCAACCTGCTGTAAAATGCTTGATTTCGAGAGTGAGCGAAACTAATGAAAACATTGTTGGGGTAAAACCTAAAGGGAAAGACCTAGCACCAAATCCAATTTGCCATCTGATCTAACTTCTGGAGGCAGTCAAAATGATCCTTAGAATTCTTCCCTACCTTATTCCTGTGCTGAGATACAGGCTGCTCCAACCTGCTGTAAAATGCTTGATTTCGAGAGTGAGCGAAACTAATGAAAACATTGTTGGGGTAAAACCTAAAGGGAAAGACCTAGCACCAAATCCAATTTGCCATCTGATCTAACTTCTGGAGGCAGTCAAAATGATCCTTAGAATTCTTCCCTACCTTATTCCTGTGCTGAGATACAGGCTGCTCCAACCTGCTGTAAAATGCTTGATTTCGAGAGTGAGCGAAACTAATGAAAACATTGTTGGGGTAAAACCTAAAGGGAAAGACCTAGCACCAAATCCAATTTGCCATCTGATCTAACTTCTGGAGGCAGTCAAAATGAGTATTTGAATTCTTCCCTACCTTATTCCTGTGCTGAGATACAGGCTGCTCCAACCTGCTGTAAAATGCTTGATTTCGAGAGTGAGCGAAACTAATGAAAACATTGTTGGGGTAAAACCTAAAGGGAAAGACCTAGCACCAAATCCAATTTGCCATCTGATCTAACTTCTGGAGGCAGTCAAAATGAGTATTTGAATTCTTCCCTACCTTATTCCTGTGCTGAGATACAGGCTGCTCCAACCTGCTGTAAAATGCTTGATTTCGAGAGTGAGCGAAACTAATGAAAACATTGTTGGGGTAAAACCTAAAGGGAAAGACCTAGCACCAAATCCAATTTGCCATCTGATCTAACTTCTGGAGGCAGTCAAAATGAGTATTTGAATTCTTCCCTACCTTATTCCTGTGCTGAGATACAGGCTGCTCCAACCTGCTGTAAAATGCTTGATTTCGAGTGTGAGCGAAACTAATGAAAACATTGTTGGGGTAAAACCTAAAGGGAAAGACCTAGCACCAAATCCAATTTGCCATCTGATCTAACTTCTGGAGGCAGTCAAAATGAGTATTTGAATTCTTCCCTACCTTATTCCTGTGCTGAGATACAGGCTGCTCCAACCTGCTGTAAAATGCTTGATTTCGAGAGTGAGCGAAACTAATGAAAACATTGTTGGGGTAAAACCTAAAGGGAAAGACCTAGCACCAAATCCAATTTGCCATCTGATCTAACTTCTGGAGGCAGTCAAAATGAGTATTTGAATTCTTCCCTACCTTATTCCTGTGCTGAGATACAGGCTGCTCCAACCTGCTGTAAAATGCTTGATTTCGAGAGTGAGCGAAAGTAATGAAAACATTGTTGGGGTAAAACCTAAAGGGAAAGACCTAGCACCAAATCCAATTTGCCATCTGATCTAACTTCTGGAGGCAGTCAAAATGATCCTTAGAATTCTTCCCTACCTTATTCCTGTGCTGAGATACAGGCTGCTCCAACCTGCTGTGAAATGCTTGATTTCGAGAGTGAGCGAAACTAATGAAAACATTGTTGGGGTAAAACCTAAAGGGAAAGACCTAGCACCAAATCCAATTTGCCATCTGATCTAACTTCTGGAGGCAGTCAAAATGATCCTTAGAATTCTTCCCTACCTTATTCCTGTGCTGAGATACAGGCTGCTCCAACCTGCTGTAAAATGCTTGATTTCGAGAGTGAGCAAAACTAATGAAAACATTGTTGGGGTAAAACCTAAAGGGAAAGACCTAGCACCAAATCCAATTTGCCATCTGATCTAACTTCTGGAGGCAGTCAAAATGAGTATTTGAATTCTTCCCTACCTTATTCCTGTGCTGAGATACAGGCTGCTCCAACCTGCTGTAAAATGCTTGATTTCGAGAGTGAGCGAAACTAATGAAAACATTGTTGGGGTAAAACCTAAAGGGAAAGACCTAGCACCAAATCCAATTTGCCATCTGATCTAACTTCTGGAGGCAGTCAAAATGAGTATTTGAATTCTTCCCTACCTTATTCCTGTGCTGAGATACAGGCTGCTCCAACCTGCTGTAAAATGCTTGATTTCGAGAGTGAGCGAAACTAATGAAAACATTGTTGGGGTAAAACCTAAAGGGAAAGACCTAGCACCAAATCCAATTTGCCATCTGATCTAACTTCTAGAGGCAGTCAAAATGAGTATTTGAATTCTTCCCTACCTTATTCCTGTGCTGAGATACAGGCTGCTCCAACCTGCTGTAAAATGCTTGATTTCGAGAGTGAGCGAAACTAATGAAAACATTGTTGGGGTAAAACCTAAAGGGAAAGACCTAGCACCAAATCCAATTTGCCATCTGATCTAACTTCTGGAGGCAGTCAAAATGAGCCTTAGAATTCTTCCCTACCTTATTCCTGTGCTGAGATACAGGCTGCTCCAACCTGCTGTAAAATGCTTGATTTCGAGAGTGAGCGAAACTAATGAAAACATTGTTGGGGTAAAACCTAAAGGGAAAGACCTAGCACCAAATCCAATTTGCCATCTGATCTAACTTCTGGAGGCAGTCAAAATGATCCTTAGAATTCTTCCCTACCTTATTCCTGTGCTGAGATACAGGCTGCTCCAACCTGCTGTAAAATGCTTGATTTCGAGAGTGAGCGAAACTAATGAAAACATTGTTGGGGTAAAACCTAAAGGGAAAGACCTAGCACCAAATCCAATTTGCCATCTGATCTAACTTCTGGAGGCAGTCAAAATGATCCTTAGAATTCTTCCCTACCTTATTCCTGTGCTGAGATACAGGCTGCTCCAACCTGCTGTAAAATGCTTGATTTCGAGAGTGAGCGAAACTAATGAAAACATTGTTGGGGTAAAACCTAAAGGGAAAGACCTAGCACCAAATCCAATTTGCCATCTGATCTAACTTCTGGAGGCAGTCAAAATGAGTATTTGAATTCTTCCCTACCTTATTCCTGTGCTGAGATACAGGCTGCTCCAACCTGCTGTAAAATGCTTGATTTCGAGAGTGAGCGAAAGTAATGAAAACATTGTTGGGGTAAAACCTAAAGGGAAAGACCTAGCACCAAATCCAATTTGCCATCTGATCTAACTTCTGGAGGCAGTCAAAATGATCCTTAGAATTCTTCCCTACCTTATTCCTGTGCTGAGATACAGGCTGCTCCAACCTGCTGTAAAATGCTTGATTTCGAGAGTGAGCGAAACTAATGAAAACATTGTTGGGGTAAAACCTAAAGGGAAAGACCTAGCACCAAATCCAATTTGCCATCTGATCTAACTTCAGGAGGCAGTCAAAATGATCCTTAGAATTCTTCCCTACCTTATTCCTGTGCTGAGATACAGGCTGCTCCAACCTGCTGTAAAATGCTTGATTTCGAGAGTGAGCGAAACTAATGAAAACATTGTTGGGGTAAAACCTAAAGGGAAAGACCTAGCACCAAATCCAATTTGCCATCTGATCTAACTTCTGGAGGCAGTCAAAATGAGTATTTGAATTCTTCCCTACCTTATTCCTGTGCTGAGATACAGGCTGCTCCAACCTGCTGTAAAATGCTTGATTTCGAGAGTGAGCGAAACTAATGAAAACATTGTTGGGGTAAAACCTAAAGGGAAAGACCTAGCACCAAATCCAATTTGCCATCTGATCTAACTTCTGGAGGCAGTCAAAATGATCCTTAGAATTCTTCCCTACCTTATTCCTGTGCTGAGATACAGGCTGCTCCAACCTGCTGTAAAATGCTTGATTTCGAGAGTGAGCGAAACTAATGAAAACATTGTTGGGGTAAAACCTAAAGGGAAAGACCTAGCACCAAATCCAATTTGCCATCTGATCTAACTTCTGGAGGCAGTCAAAATGATCCTTAGAATTCTTCCCTACCTTATTCCTGTGCTGAGATACAGGCTGCTCCAACCTGCTGTAAAATGCTTGATTTCGAGAGTGAGCGAAACTAATGAAAACATTGTTGGGGTAAAACCTAAAGGGAAAGACCTAGCACCAAATCCAATTTGCCATCTGATCTAACTTCTGGAGGCAGTCAAAATGAGTATTTGAATTCTTCCCTACCTTATTCCTGTGCTGAGATACAGGCTGCTCCAACCTGCTGTAAAATGCTTGATTTCGAGAGTGAGCGAAACTAATGAAAACATTGTTGGGGTAAAACCTAAAGGGAAAGACCTAGCACCAAATCCAATTTGCCATCTGATCTAACTTCTGGAGGCAGTCAAAATGAGTATTTGAATTCTTCCCTACCTTATTCCTGTGCTGAGATACAGGCTGCTCCAACCTGCTGTAAAATGCTTGATTTCGAGAGTGAGCGAAACTAATGAAAACATTGTTGGGGTAAAACCTAAAGGGAAAGACCTAGCACCAAATCCAATTTGCCATTTGATCTAACTTATGGAGGCTGTCAAAATGATCCTTAGAATTCTTCCCTACCTTATTCCTGTGCTGAGATACAGGCTGCTCCAACCTGCTGTAAAATGCTTGATTTCGAGAGTGAGCGAAACTAATGAAAACATTGTTGGGGTAAAACCTAAAGGGAAAGACCTAGCACCAAATCCAATTTGCCATCTGATCTAACTTCTGGAGGCAGTCAAAATGAGTATTTGAATTCTTCCCTACCTTATTCCTGTGCTGAGATACAGGCTGCTCCAACCTGCTGTAAAATGCTTGATTTCGAGAGTGAGCGAAACTAATGAAAACATTGTTGGGGTAAAACCTAAAGGGAAAGACCTAGCACCAAATCCAATTTGCCATCTGATCTAACTTCTGGAGGCAGTCAAAATGAGTATTTGAATTCTTCCCTACCTTATTCCTGTGCTGAGATACAGGCTGCTCCAACCTGCCGTAAAATGCTTGATTTCGAGAGTGAGCGAAACTAATGAAAACATTGTTGGGGTAAAACCTAAAGGGAAAGACCTAGCACCAAATCCAATTTGCCATCTGATCTAACTTCTAGAGGCAGTCAAAATGAGTATTTGAATTCTTCCCTACCTTATTCCTGTGCTGAGATACAGGCTGCTCCAACCTGCTGTAAAATGCTTGATTTCGAGAGTGAGCAAAACTAATGAAAACATTGTTGCGGTAAAACCTAAAGGGAAAGACCTAGCACCAAATCCAATTTGCCATCTGATCTAACTTCTGGAGGCAGTCAAAATGAGCCTTAGAATTCTTCCCTACCTTATTCCTGTGCTGAGATACAGGCTGCTCCAACCTGCTGTAAAATGCTTGATTTCGAGAGTGAGCGAAACTAATGAAAACATTGTTGGGGTAAAACCTAAAGGGAAAGACCTAGCACCAAATCCAATTTGCCATCTGATCTAACTTCTGGAGGCAGTCAAAATGATCCTTAGAATTCTTCCCTACCTTATTCCTGTGCTGAGATACAGGCTGCTCCAACCTGCTGTAAAATGCTTGATTTCGAGAGTGAGCGAAACTAATGAAAACATTGTTGGGGTAAAACCTAAAGGGAAAGACCTAGCACCAAATCCAATTTGCCATCTGATCTAACTTCTGGAGGCAGTCAAAATGATCCTTAGAATTCTTCCCTACCTTATTCCTGTGCTGAGATACAGGCTGCTCCAACCTGCTGTAAAATGCTTGATTTCGAGAGTGAGCGAAACTAATGAAAACATTGTTGGGGTAAAACCTAAAGGGAAAGACCTAGCACCAAATCCAATTTGCCATCTGATCTAACTTCTGGAGGCAGTCAAAATGAGTATTTGAATTCTTCCCTACCTTATTCCTGTGCTGAGATACAGGCTGCTCCAACCTGCTGTAAAATGCTTGATTTCGAGAGTGAGCGAAACTAATGAAAACATTGTTGGGGTAAAACCTAAAGGGAAAGACCTAGCACCAAATCCAATTTGCCATCTGATCTAACTTCTGGAGGCAGTCAAAATGATCCTTAGAATTCTTCCCTACCTTATTCCTGTGCTGAGATACAGGCTGCTCCAACCTGCTGTAAAATGCTTGATTTCGAGAGTGAGCGAAACTAATGAAAACATTGTTGGGGTAAAACCTAAAGGGAAAGACCTAGCACCAAATCCAATTTGCCATCTGATCTAACTTCAGGAGGCAGTCAAAATGATCCTTAGAATTCTTCCCTACCTTATTCCTGTGCTGAGATACAGGCTGCTCCAACCTGCTGTAAAATGCTTGATTTCGAGAGTGAGCGAAACTAATGAAAACATTGTTGGGGTAAAACCTAAAGGGAAAGACCTAGCACCAAATCCAATTTGCCATCTGATCTAACTTCTGGAGGCAGTCAAAATGAGTATTTGAATTCTTCCCTACCTTATTCCTGTGCTGAGATACAGGCTGCTCCAACCTGCTGTAAAATGCTTGATTTCGAGAGTGAGCGAAACTAATGAAAACATTGTTGGGGTAAAACCTAAAGGGAAAGACCTAGCACCAAATCCAATTTGCCATCTGATCTAACTTCTGGAGGCAGTCAAAATGATCCTTAGAATTCTTCCCTACCTTATTCCTGTGCTGAGATACAGGCTGCTCCAACCTGCTGTAAAATGCTTGATTTCGAGAGTGAGCGAAACTAATGAAAACATTGTTGGGGTAAAACCTAAAGGGAAAGACCTAGCACCAAATCCAATTTGCCATCTGATCTAACTTCTGGAGGCAGTCAAAATGATCCTTAGAATTCTTCCCTACCTTATTCCTGTGCTGAGATACAGGCTGCTCCAACCTGCTGTAAAATGCTTGATTTCGAGAGTGAGCGAAACTAATGAAAACATTGTTGGGGTAAAACCTAAAGGGAAAGACCTAGCACCAAATCCAATTTGCCATCTGATCTAACTTCTGGAGGCAGTCAAAATGAGTATTTGAATTCTTCCCTACCTTATTCCTGTGCTGAGATACAGGCTGCTCCAACCTGCTGTAAAATGCTTGATTTCGAGAGTGAGCGAAACTAATGAAAACATTGTTGGGGTAAAACCTAAAGGGAAAGACCTAGCACCAAATCCAATTTGCCATCTGATCTAACTTCTGGAGGCAGTCAAAATGAGTATTTGAATTCTTCCCTACCTTATTCCTGTGCTGAGATACAGGCTGCTCCAACCTGCTGTAAAATGCTTGATTTCGAGAGTGAGCGAAACTAATGAAAACATTGTTGGGGTAAAACCTAAAGGGAAAGACCTAGCACCAAATCCAATTTGCCATTTGATCTAACTTCTGGAGGCAGTCAAAATGATCCTTAGAATTCTTCCCTACCTTATTCCTGTGCTGAGATACAGGCTGCTCCAACCTGCTGTAAAATGCTTGATTTCGAGAGTGAGCGAAACTAATGAAAACATTGTTGGGGTAAAACCTAAAGGGAAAGACCTAGCACCAAATCCAATTTGCCATCTGATCTAACTTCTGGAGGCAGTCAAAATGAGTATTTGAATTCTTCCCTACCTTATTCCTGTGCTGAGATACAGGCTGCTCCAACCTGCTGTAAAATGCTTGATTTCGAGAGTGAGCGAAACTAATGAAAACATTGTTGGGGTAAAACCTAAAGGGAAAGACCTAGCACCAAATCCAATTTGCCATCTGATCTAACTTCTGGAGGCAGTCAAAATGAGTATTTGAATTCTTCCCTACCTTATTCCTGTGCTGAGATACAGGCTGCTCCAACCTGCTGTAAAATGCTTGATTTCGAGAGTGAGCGAAACTAATGAAAACATTGTTGGGGTAAAACCTAAAGGGAAAGACCTAGCACCAAATCCAATTTGCCATCTGATCTAACTTCTGGAGGCAGTCAAAATGAGTATTTGAATTCTTCCCTACCTTATTCCTGTGCTGAGATACAGGCTGCTCCAACCTGCTGTAAAATGCTTGATTTCGAGAGTGAGCGAAACTAATGAAAACATTGTTGGGGTAAAACCTAAAGGGAAAGACCTAGCACCAAATCCAATTTGCCATCTGATCTAACTTCTGGAGGCAGTCAAAATGAGTATTTGAATTCTTCCCTACCTTATTCCTGTGCTGAGATACAGGCTGCTCCAACCTGCTGTAAAATGCTTGATTTCGAGAGTGAGCGAAACTAATGAAAACATTGTTGGGGTAAAACCTAAAGGGAAAGACCTAGCACCAAATCCAATTTGCCATCTGATCTAACTTCTGGAGGCAGTCAAAATGAGTATTTGAATTCTTCCCTACCTTATTCCTGTGCTGAGATACAGGCTGCTCCAACCTGCTGTAAAATGCTTGATTTCGAGAGTGAGCGAAACTAATGAAAACATTGTTGGGGTAAAACCTAAAGGGAAAGACCTAGCACCAAATCCAATTTGCCATCTGATCTAACTTCTGGAGGCAGTCAAAATGATCCTTAGAATTCTTCCCTACCTTATTCCTGTGCTGAGATACAGGCTGCTCCAACCTGCTGTAAAATGCTTGATTTCGAGAGTGAGCGAAACTAATGAAAACATTGTTGGGGTAAAACCTAAAGGGAAAGACCTAGCACCAAATCCAATTTGCCATCTGATCTAACTTCTGGAGGCAGTCAAAATGAGTATTTGAATTCTTCCCTACCTTATTCCTGTGCTGAGATACAGGCTGCTCCAACCTGCTGTAAAATGCTTGATTTCGAGAGTGAGCGAAACTAATGAAAACATTGTTGGGGTAAAACCTAAAGGGAAAGACCTAGCACCAAATCCAATTTGCCATCTGATCTAACTTCTGGAGGCAGTCAAAATGATCCTTAGAATTCTTCCCTACCTTATTCCTGTGCTGAGATACAGGCTGCTCCAACCTGCTGTAAAATGCTTGATTTCGAGAGTGAGCGAAACTAATGAAAACATTGTTGGGGTAAAACCTAAAGGGAAAGACCTAGCACCAAATCCAATTTGCCATCTGATCTAACTTCTGGAGGCAGTCAAAATGATCCTTAGAATTCTTCCCTACCTTATTCCTGTGCTGAGATACAGGCTGCTCCAACCTGCTGTAAAATGCTTGATTTCGAGAGTGAGCGAAACTAATGAAAACATTGTTGGGGTAAAACCTAAAGGGAAAGACCTAGCACCAAATCCAATTTGCCATCTGATCTAACTTCTGGAGGCAGTCAAAATGAGTATTTGAATTCTTCCCTACCTTATTCCTGTGCTGAGATACAGGCTGCTCCAACCTGCTGTAAAATGCTTGATTTCGAGAGTGAGCGAAACTAATGAAAACATTGTTGGGGTAAAACCTAAAGGGAAAGACCTAGCACCAAATCCAATTTGCCATCTGATCTAACTTCTGGAGGCAGTCAAAATGAGTATTTGAATTCTTCCCTACCTTATTCCTGTGCTGAGATACAGGCTGCTCCAACCTGCTGTAAAATGCTTGATTTCGAGAGTGAGCGAAACTAATGAAAACATTGTTGGGGTAAAACCTAAAGGGAAAGACCTAGCACCAAATCCAATTTGCCATCTGATCTAACTTCTGGAGGCAGTCAAAATGATCCTTAGAATTCTTCCCTACCTTATTCCTGTGCTGAGATACAGGCTGCTCCAACCTGCTGTAAAATGCTTGATTTCGAGAGTGAGCGAAACTAATGAAAACATTGTTGGGGTAAAACCTAAAGGGAAAGACCTAGCACCAAATCCAATTTGCCATCTGATCTAACTTCTGGAGGCAGTCAAAATGAGTATTTGAATTCTTCCCTACCTTATTCCTGTGCTGAGATACAGGCTGCTCCAACCTGCTGTAAAATGCTTGATTTCGAGAGTGAGCGAAACTAATGAAAACATTGTTGGGGTAAAACCTAAAGGGAAAGACCTTGCACCAAATCCAATTTGCCATCTGATCTAACTTCTGGAGGCAGTCAAAATGAGTATTTGAATTCTTCCCTACCTTATTCCTGTGCTGAGATACAGGCTGCTCCAACCTGCTGTAAAATGCTTGATTTCGAGAGTGAGCGAAACTAATGAAAACATTGTTGGGGTAAAACCTAAAGGGAAAGACCTAGCACCAAATCCAATTTGCCATCTGATCTAACTTCTGGAGGCAGTCAAAATGATCCTTAGAATTCTTCCCTACCTTATTCCTGTGCTGAGATACAGGCTGCTCCAACCTGCTGTAAAATGCTTGATTTCGAGAGTGAGCGAAACTAATGAAAACATTGTTGGGGTAAAACCTAAAGGGAAAGACCTAGCACCAAATCCAATTTGCCATCTGATCTAACTTCTGGAGGCAGTCAAAATGAGTATTTGAATTCTTCCCTACCTTATTCCTGTGCTGAGATACAGGCTGCTCCAACCTGCTGTAAAATGCTTGATTTCGAGAGTGAGCGAAACTAATGAAAACATTGTTGGGGTAAAACCTAAAGGGAAAGACCTAGCACCAAATCCAATTTGCCATCTGATCTAACTTCTGGAGGCAGTCAAAATGATCCTTAGAATTCTTCCCTACCTTATTCCTGTGCTGAGATACAGGCTGCTCCAACCTGCTGTAAAATGCTTGATTTCGAGAGTGAGCGAAACTAATGAAAACATTGTTGGGGTAAAACCTAAAGGGAAAGACCTAGCACCAAATCCAATTTGCCATCTGATCTAACTTCTGGAGGCAGTCAAAATGATCCTTAGAATTCTTCCCTACCTTATTCCTGTGCTGAGATACAGGCTGCTCCAACCTGCTGTAAAATGCTTGATTTCGAGAGTGAGCGAAACTAATGAAAACATTGTTGGGGTAAAACCTAAAGGGAAAGACCTAGCACCAAATCCAATTTGCCATCTGATCTAACTTCTGGAGGCAGTCAAAATGAGTATTTGAATTCTTCCCTACCTTATTCCTGTGCTGAGATACAGGCTGCTCCAACCTGCTGTAAAATGCTTGATTTCGAGAGTGAGCGAAACTAATGAAAACATTGTTGGGGTAAAACCTAAAGGGAAAGACCTAGCACCAAATCCAATTTGCCATCTGATCTAACTTCTGGAGGCAGTCAAAATGATCCTTAGAATTCTTCCCTACCTTATTCCTGTGCTGAGATACAGGCTGCTCCAACCTGCTGTAAAATGCTTGATTTCGAGAGTGAGCGAAACTAACGAAAACATTGTTGGGGTAAAACCTAAAGGGAAAGACCTAGCACCAAATCCAATTTGCCATCTGATCTAACTTCTGGAGGCAGTCAAAATGATCCTTAGAATTCTTCCCTACCTTATTCCTGTGCTGAGATACAGGCTGCTCCAACCTGCTGTAAAATGCTTGATTTCGAGAGTGAGCGAAACTAATGAAAACATTGTTGGGGTAAAACCTAAAGGGAAAGACCTAGCACCAAATCCAATTTGCCATCTGATCTAACTTCTGGAGGCAGTCAAAATGATCCTTAGAATTCTTCCCTACCTTATTCCTGTGCTGAGATACAGGCTGCTCCAACCTGCTGTAAAATGCTTGATTTCGAGAGTGAGCGAAACTAATGAAAACATTGTTGGGGTAAAACCTAAAGGGAAAGACCTAGCACCAAATCCAATTTGCCATCTGATCTAACTTCTGGAGGCAGTCAAAATGATCCTTAGAATTCTTCCCTACCTTATTCCTGTGCTGAGATACAGGCTGCTCCAACCTGCTGTAAAATGCTTGATTTCGAGAGTGAGCGAAACTAATGAAAACATTGTTGGGGTAAAACCTAAAGGGAAAGACCTAGCACCAAATCCAATTTGCCATCTGATCTAACTTCTGGAGGCAGTCAAAATGATCCTTAGAATTCTTCCCTACCTTATTCCTGTGCTGAGATACAGGCTGCTCCAACCTGCTGTAAAATGCTTGATTTCGAGAGTGAGCGAAACTAATGAAAACATTGTTGGGGTAAAACCTAAAGGGAAAGACCTAGCACCAAATCCAATTTGCCATTTGATCTAACTTCTGGAGGCAGTCAAAATGATCCTTAGAATTCTTCCCTACCTTATTCCTGTGCTGAGATACAGGCTGCTCCAACCTGCTGTAAAATGCTTGATTTCGAGAGTGAGCGAAACTAATGAAAACATTGTTGGGGTAAAACCTAAAGGGAAAGACCTAGCACCAAATCCAATTTGCCATCTGATCTAACTTCTGGAGGCAGTCAAAATGAGTATTTGAATTCTTCCCTACCTTATTCCTGTGCTGAGATACAGGCTGCTCCAACCTGCTGTAAAATGCTTGATTTCGAGAGTGAGCGAAACTAATGAAAACATTGTTGGGGTAAAACCTAAAGGGAAAGACCTAGCACCAAATCCAATTTGCCATCTGATCTAACTTCTGGAGGCAGTCAAAATGAGTATTTGAATTCTTCCCTACCTTATTCCTGTGCTGAGATACAGGCTGCTCCAACCTGCTGTAAAATGCTTGATTTCGAGAGTGAGCGAAACTAATGAAAACATTGTTGGGGTAAAACCTAAAGGGAAAGACCTAGCACCAAATCCAATTTGCCATCTGATCTAACTTCTGGAGGCAGTCAAAATGAGCCTTAGAATTCTTCCCTACCTTATTCCTGTGCTGAGATACAGGCTGCTCCAACCTGCTGTAAAATGCTTGATTTCGAGAGTGAGCGAAACTAATGAAAACATTGTTGGGGTAAAACCTAAAGGGAAAGACCTAGCACCAAATCCAATTTGCCATCTGATCTAACTTCTGGAGGCAGTCAAAATGATCCTTAGAATTCTTCCCTACCTTATTCCTGTGCTGAGATACAGGCTGCTCCAACCTGCTGTAAAATGCTTGATTTCGAGAGTGAGCGAAACTAATGAAAACATTGTTGGGGTAAAACCTAAAGGGAAAGACCTAGCACCAAATCCAATTTGCCATCTGATCTAACTTCTGGAGGCAGTCAAAATGATCCTTAGAATTCTTCCCTACCTTATTCCTGTGCTGAGATACAGGCTGCTCCAACCTGCTGTAAAATGCTTGATTTCGAGAGTGAGCGAAACTAATGAAAACATTGTTGGGGTAAAACCTAAAGGGAAAGACCTAGCACCAAATCCAATTTGCCATCTGATCTAACTTCTGGAGGCAGTCAAAATGATCCTTAGAATTCTTCCCTACCTTATTCCTGTGCTGAGATACAGGCTGCTCCAACCTGCTGTAAAATGCTTGATTTCGAGAGTGAGCGAAACTAATGAAAACATTGTTGGGGTAAAACCTAAAGGGAAAGACCTAGCACCAAATCCAATTTACCATCTGATCTAACTTCTGGAGGCAGTCAAAATGATCCTTAGAATTCTTCCCTACCTTATTCCTGTGCTGAGATACAGGCTGCTCCAACCTGCTGTAAAATGCTTGATTTCGAGAGTGAGCGAAACTAATGAAAACATTGTTGGGGTAAAACCTAAAGGGAAAGACCTAGCACCAAATCCAATTTGCCATCTGATCTAACTTCTGGAGGCAGTCAAAATGAGTATTTGAATTCTTCCCTACCTTATTCCTGTGCTGAGATACAGGCTGCTCCAACCTGCTGTAAAATGCTTGATTTCGAGAGTGATCGAAACTAATGAAAACATTGTTGGGGTAAAACCTAAAGGGAAAGACCTAGCACCAAATCCAATTTGCCATCTGATCTAACTTCTGGAGGCAGTCAAAATGATCCTTAGAATTCTTCCCTACCTTATTCCTGTGCTGAGATACAGGCTGCTCCAACCTGCTGTAAAATGCTTGATTTCGAGAGTGAGCGAAACTAATGAAAACATTGTTGGGGTAAAACCTAAAGGGAAAGACCTAGCACCAAATCCAATTTGCCATCTGATCTAACTTCTGGAGGCAGTCAAAATGATCCTTAGAATTCTTCCCTACCTTATTCCTGTGCTGAGATACAGGCTGCTCCAACCTGCTGTAAAATGCTTGATTTCGAGAGTGAGCGAAACTAATGAAAACATTGTTGGGGTAAAACCTAAAGGGAAAGACCTAGCACCAAATCCAATTTGCCATCTGATCTAACTTCTGGAGGCAGTCAAAATGAGTATTTGAATTCTTCCCTACCTTATTCCTGTGCTGAGATACAGGCTGCTCCAACCTGCTGTAAAATGCTTGATTTCGAGAGTGAGCGAAACTAACGAAAACATTGTTGGGGTAAAACCTAAAGGGAAAGACCTAGCACCAAATCCAATTTGCCATCTGATCTAACTTCTGGAGGCAGTCAAAATGATCCTTAGAATTCTTCCCTACCTTATTCCTGTGCTGAGATACAGGCTGCTCCAACCTGCTGTAAAATGCTTGATTTCGAGAGTGAGCGAAACTAATGAAAACATTGTTGGGGTAAAACCTAAAGGGAAAGACCTAGCACCAAATCCAATTTGCCATCTGATCTAACTTCTGGAGGCAGTCAAAATGAGCCTTAGAATTCTTCCCTACCTTATTCCTGTGCTGAGATACAGGCTGCTCCAACCTGCTGTAAAATGCTTGATTTCGAGAGTGAGCGAAACTAACGAAAACATTGTTGGGGTAAAACCTAAAGGGAAAGACCTAGCACCAAATCCAATTTGCCATCTGATCTAACTTCTGGAGGCAGTCAAAATGATCCTTAGAATTCTTCCCTACCTTATTCCTGTGCTGAGATACAGGCTGCTCCAACCTGCTGTAAAATGCTTGATTTCGAGAGTGAGCGAAACTAATGAAAACATTGTTGGGGTAAAACCTAAAGGGAAAGACCTAGCACCAAATCCAATTTGCCATCTGATCTAACTTCTGGAGGCAGTCAAAATGATCCTTAGAATTCTTCCCTACCTTATTCCTGTGCTGAGATACAGGCTGCTCCAACCTGCTGTAAAATGCTTGATTTCGAGAGTGAGCGAAACTAATGAAAACATTGTTGGGGTAAAACCTAAAGGGAAAGACCTAGCACCAAATCCAATTTGCCATCTGATCTAACTTCTGGAGGCAGTCAAAATGATCCTTAGAATTCTTCCCTACCTTATTCCTGTGCTGAGATACAGGCTGCTCCAACCTGCTGTAAAATGCTTGATTTCGAGAGTGAGCGAAACTAATGAAAACATTGTTGGGGTAAAACCTAAAGGGAAAGACCTAGCACCAAATCCAATTTGCCATCTGATCTAACTTCTGGAGGCAGTCAAAATGAGCCTTAGAATTCTTCCCTACCTTATTCCTGTGCTGAGATACAGGCTGCTCCAACCTGCTGTAAAATGCTTGATTTCGAGAGTGAGCGAAACTAATGAAAACATTGTTGGGGTAAAACCTAAAGGGAAAGACCTAGCACCAAATCCAATTTGCCATCTGATCTAACTTCTGGAGGCAGTCAAAATGATCCTTAGAATTCTTCCCTACCTTATTCCTGTGCTGAGATACAGGCTGCTCCAACCTGCTGTAAAATGCTTGATTTCGAGAGTGAGTGAAACTAATGAAAACATTGTTGGGGTAAAACCTAAAGGGAAAGACCTAGCACCAAATCCAATTTGCCATCTGATCTAACTTCTGGAGGCAGTCAAAATGATCCTTAGAATTCTTCCCTACCTTATTCCTGTGCTGAGATACAGGCTGCTCCAACCTGCTGTAAAATGCTTGATTTCGAGAGTGAGCGAAACTAATGAAAACATTGTTGGGGTAAAACCTAAAGGGAAAGACCTAGCACCAAATCCAATTTGCCATCTGATCTAACTTCTGGAGGCAGTCAAAATGAGCCTTAGAATTCTTCCCTACCTTATTCCTGTGCTGAGATACAGGCTGCTCCAACCTGCTGTAAAATGCTTGATTTCGAGAGTGAGCGAAACTAATGAAAACATTGTTGGGGTAAAACCTAAAGGGAAAGACCTAGCACCAAATCCAATTTGCCATCTGATCTAACTTCTGGAGGCAGTCAAAATGATCCTTAGAATTCTTCCCTACCTTATTCCTGTGCTGAGATACAGGCTGCTCCAACCTGCTGTAAAATGCTTGATTTCGAGAGTGAGCGAAACTAATGAAAACATTGTTGGGGTAAAACCTAAAGGGAAAGACCTAGCACCAAATCCAATTTGCCATCTGATCTAACTTCTGGAGGCAGTCAAAATGATCCTTAGAATTCTTCCCTACCTTATTCCTGTGCTGAGATACAGGCTGCTCCAACCTGCTGTAAAATGCTTGATTTCGAGAGTGAGCGAAACTAATGAAAACATTGTTGGGGTAAAACCTAAAGGGAAAGACCTAGCACCAAATCCAATTTGCCATCTGATCTAACTTCTGGAGGCAGTCAAAATGAGCATTTGAATTCTTCCCTACCTTATTCCTGTGCTGAGATACAGGCTGCTCCAACCTGCTGTAAAATGCTTGATTTCGAGAGTGAGCGAAACTAATGAAAACATTGTTGGGGTAAAACCTAAAGGGAAAGACCTAGCACCAAATCCAATTTGCCATCTGATCTAACTTCTGGAGGCAGTCAAAATGAGCCTTAGAATTCTTCCCTACCTTATTCCTGTGCTGAGATACAGGCTGCTCCAACCTGCTGTAAAATGCTTGATTTCGAGAGTGAGCGAAACTAATGAAAACATTGTTGGGGTAAAACCTAAAGGGAAAGACCTAGCACCAAATCCAATTTGCCATCTGATCTAACTTCTGGAGGCAGTCAAAATGAGCCTTAGAATTCTTCCCTACCTTATTCCTGTGCTGAGATACAGGCTGCTCCAACCTGCTGTAAAATGCTTGATTTCGAGAGTGAGCGAAACTAATGAAAACATTGTTGGGGTAAAACCTAAAGGGAAAGACCTAGCACCAAATCCAATTTGCCATCTGATCTAACTTCTGGAGGCAGTCAAAATGATCCTTAGAATTCTTCCCTACCTTATTCCTGTGCTGAGACACAGGCTGCTCCAACCTGCTGTAAAATGCTTGATTTCGAGAGTGAGCGAAACTAATGAAAACATTGTTGGGGTAAAACCTAAAGGGAAAGACCTAGCACCAAATCCAATTTGCCATCTGATCTAACTTCTGGAGGCAGTCAAAATGAGCCTTAGAATTCTTCCCTACCTTATTCCTGTGCTGAGATACAGGCTGCTCCAACCTGCTGTAAAATGCTTGATTTCGAGAGTGAGCGAAACTAATGAAAACATTGTTGGGGTAAAACCTAAAAGGGAAAGACCTAGCACCAAATCCAATTTGCCATCTGATCTAACTTCTGGAAGCAGTCAAAATGATCCTTAGAATTCTTCCCTACCTTATTCCTGTGCTGAGATACAGGCTGCTCCAACCTGCTGTAAAATGCTTGATTTCGAGAGTGAGCGAAACTAATGAAAACATTGTTGGGGTAAAACCTAAAGGGAAAGACCTAGCACCAAATCCAATTTGCCATCTGATCTAACTTCTGGAGGCAGTCAAAATGAGCCTTAGAATTCTTCCCTACCTTATTCCTGTGCTGAGATACAGGCTGCTCCAACCTGCTGTAAAATGCTTGATTTCGAGAGTGAGCGAAACTAATGAAAACATTGTTGGGGTAAAACCTAAAGGGAAAGACCTAGCACCAAATCCAATTTGCCATCTGATCTAACTTCTGGAGGCAGTCAAAATGAGCCTTAGAATTCTTCCCTACCTTATTCCTGTGCTGAGATACAGGCTGCTCCAACCTGCTGTAAAATGCTTGATTTCGAGAGTGAGCGAAACTAACGAAAACATTGTTGGGGTAAAACCTAAAGGGAAAGACCTAGCACCAAATCCAATTTGCCATCTGATCTAACTTCTGGAGGCAGTCAAAATGATCCTTAGAATTCTTCCCTACCTTATTCCTGTGCTGAGATACAAGGCTGCTCCAACCTGCTGTAAAATGCTTGATTTCGAGAGTGAGCGAAACTAATGAAAACATTGTTGGGGTAAAACCTAAAGGGAAAGACCTAGCACCAAATCCAATTTGCCATCTGATCTAACTTCTGGAGGCAGTCAAAATGAGCCTTAGAATTCTTCCCTACCTTATTCCTGTGCTGAGATACAGGCTGCTCCAACATGCTGTAAAATGCTTGATTTCGAGAGTGAGCGAAACTAATGAAAACATTGTTGGGGTAAAACCTAAAGGGAAAGACCTAGCACCAAATCCAATTTGCCATCTGATCTAACTTCTGGAGGCAGTCAAAATGAGCCTTAGAATTCTTCCCTACCTTATTCCTGTGCTGAGATACAGGCTGCTCCAACCTGCTGTAAAATGCTTGATTTCGAGAGTGAGCGAAACTAATGAAAACATTGTTGGGGTAAAACCTAAAGGGAAAGACCTAGCACCAAATCCAATTTGCCATCTGATCTAACTTCTGGAGGCAGTCAAAATGAGCCTTAGAATTCTTCCCTACCTTATTCCTGTGCTGAGATACAGGCTGCTCCAACCTGCTGTAAAATGCTTGATTTCGAGAGTGAGCGAAACTAATGAAAACATTGTTGGGGTAAAACCTAAAGGAAAGACCTAGCACCAAATCCAATTTGCCATCTGATCTAACTTCTGGAGGCAGTCAAAATGATCCTTAGAATTCTTCCCTACCTTATTCCTGTGCTGAGATACAGGCTGCTCCAACCTGCTGTAAAATGCTTGATTTCGAGAGTGAGCGAAACTAATGAAAACATTGTTGGGGTAAAACCTAAAGGGAAAGACCTAGCACCAAATCCCAATTTGCCATCTGATCTAACTTCTGGAGGCAGTCAAAATGATCCTTAGAATTCTTCCCTACCTTATTCCTGTGCTGAGATACAGGCTGCTCCAACCTGCTGTAAAATGCTTGATTTCGAGAGTGAGCGAAACTAATGAAAACATTGTTGGGGTAAAACCTAAAGGGAAAGACCTAGCACCAAATCCAATTTGCCATCTGATCTAACTTCTGGAGGCAGTCAAAATGAGCCTTAGAATTCTTCCCTACCTTATTCCTGTGCTGAGATACAGGCTGCTCCAACCTGCTGTAAAATGCTTGATTTCGAGAGTGAGCGAAACTAATGAAAACATTGTTGGGGTAAAACCTAAAGGGAAAGACCTAGCACCAAATCCAATTTGCCATCTGATCTAACTTCTGGAGGCAGTCAAAATGATCCTTAGAATTCTTCCCTACCTTATTCCTGTGCTGAGATACAGGCTGCTCCAACCTGCTGTAAAATGCTTGATTTCGAGAGTGAGCGAAACTAATGAAAACATTGTTGGGGTAAAACCTAAAGGGAAAGACCTAGCACCAAATCCAATTTGCCACTCTGATCTAACTTCTGGAGGCAGTCAAAATGATCCTTAGAATTCTTCCCTACCTTATTCCTGTGCTGAGATACAGGCTGCTCCAACCTGCTGTAAAATGCTTGATTTCGAGAGTGAGCGAAACTAATGAAAACATTGTTGGGGTAAAACCTAAAGGGAAAGACCTAGCACCAAATCCAATTTGCCATCTGATCTAACTTCTGGAGGCAGTCAAAATGAGCATTTGAATTCTTCCCTACCTTATTCCTGTGCTGAGATACAGGCTGCTCCAACCTGCTGTAAATGCTTGATTTCGAGAGTGAGCGAAACTAATGAAAACATTGTTGGGGTAAAACCTAAAGGGAAAGACCTAGCACCAAATCCAATTTGCCATTAGATCTAACTTCTGGAGGCAGTCAAAATGATCCTTAGAATTCTTCCCTACCTTATTCCTGTGCTGAGATACAGGCTGCTCCAACCTGCTGTAAAATGCTTGATTTCGAGAGTGAGCGAAACTAATGAAAACATTGTTGGGGTAAAACCTAAAGGGAAAGACCTAGCACCAAATCCAATTTGCCATCTGATCTAACTTCTGGAGGCAGTCAAAATGAGCCTTAGAATTCTTCCCTACCTTATTCCTGTGCTGAGATACAGGCTGCTCCAACCTGCTGTAAAATGCTTGATTTCGAGAGTGAGCGAAACTAATGAAAAACATTGTTGGGGTAAAACCTAAAGGGAAAGACCTAGCACCAAATCCAATTTGCCATCTGATCTAACTTCTGGAGGCAGTCAAAATGAGCATTTGAATTCTTCCCTACCTTATTCCTGTGCTGAGATACAGGCTGCTCCAACCTGCTGTAAAATGCTTGATTTCGAGAGTGAGCGAAACTAATGAAAACATTGTTGGGGTAAAACCTAAAGGGAAAGACCTAGCACCAAATCCAATTTGCCATCTGATCTAACTTCTGGAGGCAGTCAAAATGATCCTTAGAATTCTTCCCCTACCCTTATTCCTGTGCTGAGATACAGGCTGCTCCAACCTGCTGTAAAATGCTTGATTTCGAGAGTGAGCGAAACTAATGAAAACATTGTTGGGGTAAAACCTAAAGGGAAAGACCTAGCACCAAATCCAATTTGCCATCTGATCTAACTTCTGGAGGCAGTCAAAATGATCCTTAGAATTCTTCCCTACTTATTCCTGTGCTGAGATACAGGCTGCTCCAACCTGCTGTAAAATGCTTGATTTCGAGAGTGAGCGAAACTAATGAAAACATTGTTGGGGTAAAACCTAAAGGGAAAGACCTAGCACCAAATCCAATTTGCCATCTGATCTAACTTCTGGAGGCAGTCAAAATGATCCTTAGAATTCTTCCCTACCTTATTCCTGTGCTGAGATACAGGCTGCTCCAACCTGCTGTAAAATGCTTGATTTCGAGAGTGAGCGAAACTAATGAAAACATTGTTGGGGTAAAACCTAAAGGGAAAGACCTAGCACCAAATCCAATTTGCCATCTGATCTAACTTCTGGAGGCAGTCAAAATGATCCTTAGAATTCTTCCCTACCTTATTCCTGTGCTGAGATACAGGCTGCTCCAACCTGCTGTAAAATGCTTGATTTCGAGAGTGAGCGAAACTAATGAAAACATTGTTGGGGTAAAACCTAAAGGGAAAGACCTAGCACCAAATCCAATTTGCCATCTGATCTAACTTCTGGAGGCAGTCAAAATGAGCCTTAGAATTCTTCCCTACCTTATTCTTGTGCTGAGATACAGGCTGCTCCAACCTGCTGTAAAATGCTTGATTTCGAGAGTGAGCGAAACTAATGAAAACATTGTTGGGGTAAAACCTAAAGGGAAAGACCTAGCACCAAATCCAATTTGCCATCTGATCTAACTTCTGGAGGCAGTCAAAATGAGCCTTAGAATTCTTCCCTACCTTATTCCTGTGCTGAGATACAGGCTGCTCCAACCTGCTGTAAAATGCTTGATTTCGAGAGTGAGCGAAACTAATGAAAACATTGTTGGGGTAAAACCTAAAGGGAAAGACCTAGCACCAAATCCAATTTGCCATCTGATCTAACTTCTGGAGGCAGTCAAAATGATCCTTAGAATTCTTCCCTACCTTATTCCTGTGCTGAGATACAGGCTGCTCCAACCTGCTGTAAAATGCTTGATTTCGAGAGTGAGCAAAACTAATGAAAACATTGTTGGGGTAAAACCTAAAGGGAAAGACCTAGCACCAAATCCAATTTGCCATCTGATCTAACTTCTGGAGGCAGTCAAAATGAGCCTTAGAATTCTTCCCTACCTTATTCCTGTGCTGAGATACAGGCTAGCTCCAACCTGCTGTAAAATGCTTGATTTCGAGAGTGAGCGAAACTAATGAAAACATTGTTGGGGTAAAACCTAAAGGGAAAGACCTAGCACCAAATCCAATTTGCCCATCTGATCTAACTTCTGGAGGCAGTCAAAATGATCCTTAGAATTCTTCCCTACCTTATTCCTGTGCTGAGATACAGGCTGCTCCAACCTGCTGTAAAATGCTTGATTTCGAGAGTGAGCGAAACTAATGAAAACATTGTTGGGGTAAAACCTAAAGGGAAAGACCTAGCACCAAATCCAATTTGCCATCTGATCTAACTTCTGGAGGCAGTCAAAATGATCCTTAGAATTCTTCCCTACCCTTATTCCTGTGCTGAGATACAGGCTGCTCCAACCTGCTGTAAAATGCTTGATTTCGAGAGTGAGCGAAACTAATGAAAACATTGTTGGGGGTAAAACCTAAAGGGAAAGACCTAGCACCAAATCCAATTTGCCATCTGATCTAACTTCTGGAGGCAGTCAAAATGATCCTTAGAATTCTTCCCTACCTTATTCCTGTGCTGAGACACAGGCTGCTCCAACCTGCTGTAAAATGCTTGATTTCGAGAGTGAGCGAAACTAATGAAAACATTGTTGGGGTAAAACCTAAAGGGAAAGACCTAGCACCAAATCCAATTTGCCATCTGATCTAACTTCTGGAGGCAGTCAAAATGATCCTTAGAATTCTTCCCTACCTTATTCCTGTGCTGAGATACAGGCTGCTCCAACCTGCTGTAAAATGCTTGATTTCGAGAGTGAGCGAAACTAATGAAAACATTGTTGGGGTAAAACCTAAAGGGAAAGACCTAGCACCAAATCCAATTTGCCATCTGATCTAACTTCTGGAGGCAGTCAAAATGATCCTTAGAATTCTTCCCTACCTTATTCCTGTGCTGAGACACAGGCTGCTCCAACCTGCTGTAAAATGCTTGATTTCGAGAGTGAGCGAAACTAATGAAAACATTGTTGGGGTAAAACCTAAAGGGAAAGACCTAGCACCAAATCCAATTTGCCATCTGATCTAACTTCTGGAGGCAGTCAAAATGATCCTTAGAATTCTTCCCTACCTTATTCCTGTGCTGAGATACAGGCTGCTCCAACCTGCTGTAAAATGCTTGATTTCGAGAGTGAGCGAAACTAATGAAAACATTGTTGGGGTAAAACCTAAAGGGAAAGACCTAGCACCAAATCCAATTTGCCATCTGATCTAACTTCTGGAGGCAGTCAAAATGATCCTTAGAATTCTTCCCTACCTTATTCCTGTGCTGAGACACAGGCTGCTCCAACCTGCTGTAAAATGCTTGATTTCGAGAGTGAGCGAAACTAATGAAAACATTGTTGGGGTAAAACCTAAAGGGAAAGACCTAGCACCAAATCCAATTTGCCATCTGATCTAACTTCTGGAGGCAGTCAAAATGATCCTTAGAATTCTTCCCTACCTTATTCCTGTGCTGAGATACAGGCTGCTCCAACCTGCTGTAAAATGCTTGATTTCGAGAGTGAGCGAAACTAATGAAAACATTGTTGGGGTAAAACCTAAAGGGAAAGACCTAGCACCAAATCCAATTTGCCATCTGATCTAACTTCTGGAGGCAGTCAAAATGATCCTTAGAATTCTTCCCTACCTTATTCCTGTGCTGAGACACAGGCTGCTCCAACCTGCTGTAAAATGCTTGATTTCGAGAGTGAGCGAAACTAATGAAAACATTGTTGGGGTAAAACCTAAAGGGAAAGACCTAGCACCAAATCCAATTTGCCATCTGATCTAACTTCTGGAGGCAGTCAAAATGATCCTTAGAATTCTTCCCTACCTTATTCCTGTGCTGAGATACAGGCTGCTCCAACCTGCTGTAAAATGCTTGATTTCGAGAGTGAGCGAAACTAATGAAAACATTGTTGGGGTAAAACCTAAAGGGAAAGACCTAGCACCAAATCCAATTTGCCATCTGATCTAACTTCTGGAGGCAGTCAAAATGATCCTTAGAATTCTTCCCTACCTTATTCCTGTGCTGAGACACAGGCTGCTCCAACCTGCTGTAAAATGCTTGATTTCGAGAGTGAGCGAAACTAATGAAAACATTGTTGGGGTAAAACCTAAAGGGAAAGACCTAGCACCAAATCCAATTTGCCATCTGATCTAACTTCTGGAGGCAGTCAAAATGATCCTTAGAATTCTTCCCTACCTTATTCCTGTGCTGAGATACAGGCTGCTCCAACCTGCTGTAAAATGCTTGATTTCGAGAGTGAGCGAAACTAATGAAAACATTGTTGGGGTAAAACCTAAAGGGAAAGACCTAGCACCAAATCCAATTTGCCATCTGATCTAACTTCTGGAGGCAGTCAAAATGATCCTTAGAATTCTTCCCTACCTTATTCCTGTGCTGAGATACAGGCTGCTCCAACCTGCTGTAAAATGCTTGATTTCGAGAGTGAGCGAAACTAATGAAAACATTGTTGGGGTAAAACCTAAAGGGAAAGACCTAGCACCAAATCCAATTTGCCATCTGATCTAACTTCTGGAGGCAGTCAAAATGATCCTTAGAATTCTTCCCTACCTTATTCCTGTGCTGAGATACAGGCTGCTCCAACCTGCTGTAAAAATGCTTGATTTCGAGAGTGAGCGAAATCTAATGAAAACATTGTTGGGGTAAAACCTAAAGGGAAAGACCTAGCACCAAATCCAATTTGCCATCTGATCTAACTTCTGGAGGCAGTCAAAATGAGCATTTGAATTCTTCCCTACCTTATTCCTGTGCTGAGATACAGGCTGCTCCAACCTGCTGTAAAATGCCTGATTTCGAGAGTGAGCGAAACTAATGAAAACATTGTTGGGGTAAAACCTAAAGGGAAAGACCTAGCACCAATCCAATTTGCCATCTGATCTAACTTCTGGAGGCAGTCAAAATGAGCCTTAGAATTCTTCCCTACCTTATTCCTGTTGCTGAGATACAGGCTGCTCCAACCTGCTGTAAAATGCTTGATTTCGAGAGTGAGCGAAACTAATGAAAACATTGTTGGGGTAAAACCTAAAGGGAAAGACCTAGCACCAAATTCCATTGGCCATCTGATCTAACTTCTGGAGGCAGTCAAAATGATCCTTAGAATTCTTCCCTACCTTATTCCTGTGCTGAGATACAGGCTGCTCCAACCTGCTGTAAAATGCTTGATTTCGAGAGTGAGCGAAACTAATGAAAAACATTGTTGGGGTAAAACCTAAAGGGAAAGACCTAGCACCAAATCCAATTTGCCATCTGATCTAACTTCTGGAGGCAGTCAAAATGAGCCTTAGAATTCTTCCCTACCTTATTCCTGTGCTGAGATACAGGCTGCTCCAACCTGCTGTAAAATGCTTGATTTCGAGAGTGAGCGAAACTAATGAAAACATTGTTGGGGTAAAACCTAAAGGGAAAGACCTAGCACCAAATCCAATTTGCCATCTGATCTAACTTCTGGAGGCAGTCAAAATGATCCTTAGAATTCTTCCCTACCTTATTCCTGTGCTGAGATACAGGCTGCTCCAACCTGCTGTAAAATGCTTGATTTCGAGAGTGAGCGAAACTAATGAAAACATTGTTGGGGTAAAACCTAAAGGGAAAGACCTAGCACCAAATCCAATTTGCCATCTGATCTAACTTCTGGAGGCAGTCAAAATGATCCTTAGAATTCTTCCCTACCTTATTCCTGTGCTGAGATACAGGCTGCTCCAACCTGCTGTAAAATGCTTGATTTCGAGAGTGAGCGAAACTAATGAAAACATTGTTGGGGTAAAACCTAAAGGGAAAGACCTAGCACCAAATCCAATTTGCCATCTGATCTAACTTCTGGAGGCAGTCAAAATGAGCCTTAGAATTCTTCCCTACCTTATTCCTGTGCTGAGATACAGGCTGCTCCAACCTGCTGTAAAATGCTTGATTTCGAGAGTGAGCGAAACTAATGAAAACATTGTTGGGGTAAAACCTAAAGGGAAAAGACCTAGCACCAAATCCAATTTGCCATCTGATCTAACTTCTGGAGGCAGTCAAAATGAGCCTTAGAATTCTTCCCTACCTTATTCCTGTGCTGAGATACAGGCTGCTCCAACCTGCTGTAAAATGCTTGATTTCGAGAGTGAGCGAAACTAATGAAAACATATGTTGGGGTAAAACCTAAAGGGAAAGACCTAGCACCAAATCCAATTTGCCATCTGATCTAACTTCTGGAGGCAGTCAAAATGAGCCTTAGAATTCTTCCCTACCTTATTCCTGTGCTGAGATACAGGCTGCTCCAACCTGCTGTAAAATGCTTGATTTCGAGAGTGAGCGAAACTAATGAAAACATTGTTGGGGTAAAACCTAAAGGGAAAGACCTAGCACCAAATCCAATTTGCCATCTGATCTAACTTCTGGAGGCAGTCAAAATGAGCCTTAGAATTCTTCCCTACCTTATTCCTGTGCTGAGATACAGGCTGCTCCAACCTGCTGTAAAATGCTTGATTTCGAGAGTGAGCGAAACTAATGAAAACATTGTTGGGGTAAAACCTAAAGGGAAAGACCTAGCACCAAATCCAATTTGCCATCTGATCTAACTTCTGGAGGCAGTCAAAATGAGCCTTAGAATTCTTCCCTACCTTATTCCTGTGCTGAGATACAGGCTGCTCCAACCTGCTGTAAAATGCTTGATTTCGAGAGTGAGCGAAACTAATGAAAACATTGTTGGGGTAAAACCTAAAGGGAAAGACCTAGCACCAAATCCAATTTGCCATCTGATCTAACTTCTGGAGGCAGTCAAAATGAGCCTTAGAATTCTTCCCTACCTTATTCCTGTGCTGAGATACAGGCTGCTCCAACCTGCTGTAAAATGCTTGATTTCGAGAGTGAGCGAAACTAATGAAAACATTGTTGGGGTAAAACCTAAAGGGAAAGACCTAGCACCAAATCCAATTTGCCATCTGATCTAACTTCTGGAGGCAGTCAAAATGAGCCTTAGAATTCTTCCCTACCTTATTCCTGTGCTGAGATACAGGCTGCTCCAACCTGCTGTAAAATGCTTGATTTCGAGAGTGAGCGAAACTAATGAAAACATTGTTGGGGTAAAACCTAAAGGGAAAGACCTAGCACCAAATCCAATTTGCCATCTGATCTAACTTCTGGAGGCAGTCAAAATGAGCCTTAGAATTCTTCCCTACCTTATTCCTGTGCTGAGATACAGGCTGCTCCAACCTGCTGTAAAATGCTTGATTTCGAGAGTGAGCGAAACTAATGAAAACATTGTTGGGGTAAAACCTAAAGGGAAAGACCTAGCACCAAATCCAATTTGCCATCTGATCTAACTTCTGGAGGCAGTCAAAATGAGCCTTAGAATTCTTCCCTACCTTATTCCTGTGCTGAGATACAGGCTGCTCCAACCTGCTGTAAAATGCTTGATTTCGAGAGTGAGCGAAACTAATGAAAACATTGTTGGGGTAAAACCTAAAGGGAAAGACCTAGCACCAAATCCAATTTGCCATCTGATCTAACTTCTGGAGGCAGTCAAAATGAGCCTTAGAATTCTTCCCTACCTTATTCCTGTGCTGAGATACAGGCTGCTCCAACCTGCTGTAAAATGCTTGATTTCGAGAGTGAGCGAAACTAATGAAAACATTGTTGGGGTAAAACCTAAAGGGAAAGACCTAGCACCAAATCCAATTTGCCATCTGATCTAACTTCTGGAGGCAGTCAAAATGAGCCTTAGAATTCTTCCCTACCTTATTCCTGTGCTGAGATACAGGCTGCTCCAACCTGCTGTAAAATGCTTGATTTCGAGAGTGAGCGAAACTAATGAAAACATTGTTGGGGTAAAACCTAAAGGGAAAGACCTAGCACCAAATCCAATTTGCCATCTGATCTAACTTCTGGAGGCAGTCAAAATGAGCCTTAGAATTCTTCCCTACCTTATTCCTGTGCTGAGATACAGGCTGCTCCAACCTGCTGTAAAATGCTTGATTTCGAGAGTGAGCGAAACTAATGAAAACATTGTTGGGGTAAAACCTAAAGGGAAAGACCTAGCACCAAATCCAATTTGCCATCTGATCTAACTTCTGGAGGCAGTCAAAATGAGCCTTAGAATTCTTCCCTACCTTATTCCTGTGCTGAGATACAGGCTGCTCCAACCTGCTGTAAAATGCTTGATTTCGAGAGTGAGCGAAACTAATGAAAACATTGTTGGGGTAAAACCTAAAGGGAAAGACCTAGCACCAAATCCAATTTGCCATCTGATCTAACTTCTGGAGGCAGTCAAAATGAGCCTTAGAATTCTTCCCTACCTTATTCCTGTGCTGAGATACAGGCTGCTCCAACCTGCTGTAAAATGCTTGATTTCGAGAGTGAGCGAAACTAATGAAAACATTGTTGGGGTAAAACCTAAAGGGAAAGACCTAGCACCAAATCCAATTTGCCATCTGATCTAACTTCTGGAGGCAGTCAAAATGAGCCTTAGAATTCTTCCCTACCTTATTCCTGTGCTGAGATACAGGCTGCTCCAACCTGCTGTAAAATGCTTGATTTCGAGAGTGAGCGAAACTAATGAAAACATTGTTGGGGTAAAACCTAAAGGGAAAGACCTAGCACCAAATCCAATTTGCCATCTGATCTAACTTCTGGAGGCAGTCAAAATGAGCCTTAGAATTCTTCCCTACCTTATTCCTGTGCTGAGATACAGGCTGCTCCAACCTGCTGTAAAATGCTTGATTTCGAGAGTGAGCGAAACTAATGAAAACATTGTTGGGGTAAAACCTAAAGGGAAAGACCTAGCACCAAATCCAATTTGCCATCTGATCTAACTTCTGGAGGCAGTCAAAATGAGCCTTAGAATTCTTCCCTACCTTATTCCTGTGCTGAGATACAGGCTGCTCCAACCTGCTGTAAAATGCTTGATTTCGAGAGTGAGCGAAACTAATGAAAACATTGTTGGGGTAAAACCTAAAGGGAAAGACCTAGCACCAAATCCAATTTGCCATCTGATCTAACTTCTGGAGGCAGTCAAAATGAGCCTTAGAATTCTTCCCTACCTTATTCCTGTGCTGAGATACAGGCTGCTCCAACCTGCTGTAAAATGCTTGATTTCGAGAGTGAGCGAAACTAATGAAAACATTGTTGGGGTAAAACCTAAAGGGAAAGACCTAGCACCAAATCCAATTTGCCATCTGATCTAACTTCTGGAGGCAGTCAAAATGAGCCTTAGAATTCTTCCCTACCTTATTCCTGTGCTGAGATACAGGCTGCTCCAACCTGCTGTAAAATGCTTGATTTCGAGAGTGAGCGAAACTAATGAAAACATTGTTGGGGTAAAACCTAAAGGGAAAGACCTAGCACCAAATCCAATTTGCCATCTGATCTAACTTCTGGAGGCAGTCAAAATGAGCCTTAGAATTCTTCCCTACCTTATTCCTGTGCTGAGATACAGGCTGCTCCAACCTGCTGTAAAATGCTTGATTTCGAGAGTGAGCGAAACTAATGAAAACATTGTTGGGGTAAAACCTAAAGGGAAAGACCTAGCACCAAATCCAATTTGCCATCTGATCTAACTTCTGGAGGCAGTCAAAATGAGCCTTAGAATTCTTCCCTACCTTATTCCTGTGCTGAGATACAGGCTGCTCCAACCTGCTGTAAAATGCTTGATTTCGAGAGTGAGCGAAACTAATGAAAACATTGTTGGGGTAAAACCTAAAGGGAAAGACCTAGCACCAAATCCAATTTGCCATCTGATCTAACTTCTGGAGGCAGTCAAAATGAGCCTTAGAATTCTTCCCTACCTTATTCCTGTGCTGAGATACAGGCTGCTCCAACCTGCTGTAAAATGCTTGATTTCGAGAGTGAGCGAAACTAATGAAAACATTGTTGGGGTAAAACCTAAAGGGAAAGACCTAGCACCAAATCCAATTTGCCATCTGATCTAACTTCTGGAGGCAGTCAAAATGAGCCTTAGAATTCTTCCCTACCTTATTCCTGTGCTGAGATACAGGCTGCTCCAACCTGCTGTAAAATGCTTGATTTCGAGAGTGAGCGAAACTAATGAAAACATTGTTGGGGTAAAACCTAAAGGGAAAGACCTAGCACCAAATCCAATTTGCCATCTGATCTAACTTCTGGAGGCAGTCAAAATGAGCCTTAGAATTCTTCCCTACCTTATTCCTGTGCTGAGATACAGGCTGCTCCAACCTGCTGTAAAATGCTTGATTTCGAGAGTGAGCGAAACTAATGAAAACATTGTTGGGGTAAAACCTAAAGGGAAAGACCTAGCACCAAATCCAATTTGCCATCTGATCTAACTTCTGGAGGCAGTCAAAATGAGCCTTAGAATTCTTCCCTACCTTATTCCTGTGCTGAGATACAGGCTGCTCCAACCTGCTGTAAAATGCTTGATTTCGAGAGTGAGCGAAACTAATGAAAACATTGTTGGGGTAAAACCTAAAGGGAAAGACCTAGCACCAAATCCAATTTGCCATCTGATCTAACTTCTGGAGGCAGTCAAAATGAGCCTTAGAATTCTTCCCTACCTTATTCCTGTGCTGAGATACAGGCTGCTCCAACCTGCTGTAAAATGCTTGATTTCGAGAGTGAGCGAAACTAATGAAAACATTGTTGGGGTAAAACCTAAAGGGAAAGACCTAGCACCAAATCCAATTTGCCATCTGATCTAACTTCTGGAGGCAGTCAAAATGAGCCTTAGAATTCTTCCCTACCTTATTCCTGTGCTGAGATACAGGCTGCTCCAACCTGCTGTAAAATGCTTGATTTCGAGAGTGAGCGAAACTAATGAAAACATTGTTGGGGTAAAACCTAAAGGGAAAGACCTAGCACCAAATCCAATTTGCCATCTGATCTAACTTCTGGAGGCAGTCAAAATGAGCCTTAGAATTCTTCCCTACCTTATTCCTGTGCTGAGATACAGGCTGCTCCAACCTGCTGTAAAATGCTTGATTTCGAGAGTGAGCGAAACTAATGAAAACATTGTTGGGGTAAAACCTAAAGGGAAAGACCTAGCACCAAATCCAATTTGCCATCTGATCTAACTTCTGGAGGCAGTCAAAATGAGCCTTAGAATTCTTCCCTACCTTATTCCTGTGCTGAGATACAGGCTGCTCCAACCTGCTGTAAAATGCTTGATTTCGAGAGTGAGCGAAACTAATGAAAACATTGTTGGGGTAAAACCTAAAGGGAAAGACCTAGCACCAAATCCAATTTGCCATCTGATCTAACTTCTGGAGGCAGTCAAAATGAGCCTTAGAATTCTTCCCTACCTTATTCCTGTGCTGAGATACAGGCTGCTCCAACCTGCTGTAAAATGCTTGATTTCGAGAGTGAGCGAAACTAATGAAAACATTGTTGGGGTAAAACCTAAAGGGAAAGACCTAGCACCAAATCCAATTTGCCATCTGATCTAACTTCTGGAGGCAGTCAAAATGAGCCTTAGAATTCTTCCCTACCTTATTCCTGTGCTGAGATACAGGCTGCTCCAACCTGCTGTAAAATGCTTGATTTCGAGAGTGAGCGAAACTAATGAAAACATTGTTGGGGTAAAACCTAAAGGGAAAGACCTAGCACCAAATCCAATTTGCCATCTGATCTAACTTCTGGAGGCAGTCAAAATGAGCCTTAGAATTCTTCCCTACCTTATTCCTGTGCTGAGATACAGGCTGCTCCAACCTGCTGTAAAATGCTTGATTTCGAGAGTGAGCGAAACTAATGAAAACATTGTTGGGGTAAAACCTAAAGGGAAAGACCTAGCACCAAATCCAATTTGCCATCTGATCTAACTTCTGGAGGCAGTCAAAATGAGCCTTAGAATTCTTCCCTACCTTATTCCTGTGCTGAGATACAGGCTGCTCCAACCTGCTGTAAAATGCTTGATTTCGAGAGTGAGCGAAACTAATGAAAACATTGTTGGGGTAAAACCTAAAGGGAAAGACCTAGCACCAAATCCAATTTGCCATCTGATCTAACTTCTGGAGGCAGTCAAAATGAGCCTTAGAATTCTTCCCTACCTTATTCCTGTGCTGAGATACAGGCTGCTCCAACCTGCTGTAAAATGCTTGATTTCGAGAGTGAGCGAAACTAATGAAAACATTGTTGGGGTAAAACCTAAAGGGAAAGACCTAGCACCAAATCCAATTTGCCATCTGATCTAACTTCTGGAGGCAGTCAAAATGAGCCTTAGAATTCTTCCCTACCTTATTCCTGTGCTGAGATACAGGCTGCTCCAACCTGCTGTAAAATGCTTGATTTCGAGAGTGAGCGAAACTAATGAAAACATTGTTGGGGTAAAACCTAAAGGGAAAGACCTAGCACCAAATCCAATTTGCCATCTGATCTAACTTCTGGAGGCAGTCAAAATGAGCCTTAGAATTCTTCCCTACCTTATTCCTGTGCTGAGATACAGGCTGCTCCAACCTGCTGTAAAATGCTTGATTTCGAGAGTGAGCGAAACTAATGAAAACATTGTTGGGGTAAAACCTAAAGGGAAAGACCTAGCACCAAATCCAATTTGCCATCTGATCTAACTTCTGGAGGCAGTCAAAATGAGCCTTAGAATTCTTCCCTACCTTATTCCTGTGCTGAGATACAGGCTGCTCCAACCTGCTGTAAAATGCTTGATTTCGAGAGTGAGCGAAACTAATGAAAACATTGTTGGGGTAAAACCTAAAGGGAAAGACCTAGCACCAAATCCAATTTGCCATCTGATCTAACTTCTGGAGGCAGTCAAAATGAGCCTTAGAATTCTTCCCTACCTTATTCCTGTGCTGAGATACAGGCTGCTCCAACCTGCTGTAAAATGCTTGATTTCGAGAGTGAGCGAAACTAATGAAAACATTGTTGGGGTAAAACCTAAAGGGAAAGACCTAGCACCAAATCCAATTTGCCATCTGATCTAACTTCTGGAGGCAGTCAAAATGAGCCTTAGAATTCTTCCCTACCTTATTCCTGTGCTGAGATACAGGCTGCTCCAACCTGCTGTAAAATGCTTGATTTCGAGAGTGAGCGAAACTAATGAAAACATTGTTGGGGTAAAACCTAAAGGGAAAGACCTAGCACCAAATCCAATTTGCCATCTGATCTAACTTCTGGAGGCAGTCAAAATGAGCCTTAGAATTCTTCCCTACCTTATTCCTGTGCTGAGATACAGGCTGCTCCAACCTGCTGTAAAATGCTTGATTTCGAGAGTGAGCGAAACTAATGAAAACATTGTTGGGGTAAAACCTAAAGGGAAAGACCTAGCACCAAATCCAATTTGCCATCTGATCTAACTTCTGGAGGCAGTCAAAATGAGCCTTAGAATTCTTCCCTACCTTATTCCTGTGCTGAGATACAGGCTGCTCCAACCTGCTGTAAAATGCTTGATTTCGAGAGTGAGCGAAACTAATGAAAACATTGTTGGGGTAAAACCTAAAGGGAAAGACCTAGCACCAAATCCAATTTGCCATCTGATCTAACTTCTGGAGGCAGTCAAAATGAGCCTTAGAATTCTTCCCTACCTTATTCCTGTGCTGAGATACAGGCTGCTCCAACCTGCTGTAAAATGCTTGATTTCGAGAGTGAGCGAAACTAATGAAAACATTGTTGGGGTAAAACCTAAAGGGAAAGACCTAGCACCAAATCCAATTTGCCATCTGATCTAACTTCTGGAGGCAGTCAAAATGAGCCTTAGAATTCTTCCCTACCTTATTCCTGTGCTGAGATACAGGCTGCTCCAACCTGCTGTAAAATGCTTGATTTCGAGAGTGAGCGAAACTAATGAAAACATTGTTGGGGTAAAACCTAAAGGGAAAGACCTAGCACCAAATCCAATTTGCCATCTGATCTAACTTCTGGAGGCAGTCAAAATGAGCCTTAGAATTCTTCCCTACCTTATTCCTGTGCTGAGATACAGGCTGCTCCAACCTGCTGTAAAATGCTTGATTTCGAGAGTGAGCGAAACTAATGAAAACATTGTTGGGGTAAAACCTAAAGGGAAAGACCTAGCACCAAATCCAATTTGCCATCTGATCTAACTTCTGGAGGCAGTCAAAATGAGCCTTAGAATTCTTCCCTACCTTATTCCTGTGCTGAGATACAGGCTGCTCCAACCTGCTGTAAAATGCTTGATTTCGAGAGTGAGCGAAACTAATGAAAACATTGTTGGGGTAAAACCTAAAGGGAAAGACCTAGCACCAAATCCAATTTGCCATCTGATCTAACTTCTGGAGGCAGTCAAAATGAGCCTTAGAATTCTTCCCTACCTTATTCCTGTGCTGAGATACAGGCTGCTCCAACCTGCTGTAAAATGCTTGATTTCGAGAGTGAGCGAAACTAATGAAAACATTGTTGGGGTAAAACCTAAAGGGAAAGACCTAGCACCAAATCCAATTTGCCATCTGATCTAACTTCTGGAGGCAGTCAAAATGAGCCTTAGAATTCTTCCCTACCTTATTCCTGTGCTGAGATACAGGCTGCTCCAACCTGCTGTAAAATGCTTGATTTCGAGAGTGAGCGAAACTAATGAAAACATTGTTGGGGTAAAACCTAAAGGGAAAGACCTAGCACCAAATCCAATTTGCCATCTGATCTAACTTCTGGAGGCAGTCAAAATGAGCCTTAGAATTCTTCCCTACCTTATTCCTGTGCTGAGATACAGGCTGCTCCAACCTGCTGTAAAATGCTTGATTTCGAGAGTGAGCGAAACTAATGAAAACATTGTTGGGGTAAAACCTAAAGGGAAAGACCTAGCACCAAATCCAATTTGCCATCTGATCTAACTTCTGGAGGCAGTCAAAATGAGCCTTAGAATTCTTCCCTACCTTATTCCTGTGCTGAGATACAGGCTGCTCCAACCTGCTGTAAAATGCTTGATTTCGAGAGTGAGCGAAACTAATGAAAACATTGTTGGGGTAAAACCTAAAGGGAAAGACCTAGCACCAAATCCAATTTGCCATCTGATCTAACTTCTGGAGGCAGTCAAAATGAGCCTTAGAATTCTTCCCTACCTTATTCCTGTGCTGAGATACAGGCTGCTCCAACCTGCTGTAAAATGCTTGATTTCGAGAGTGAGCGAAACTAATGAAAACATTGTTGGGGTAAAACCTAAAGGGAAAGACCTAGCACCAAATCCAATTTGCCATCTGATCTAACTTCTGGAGGCAGTCAAAATGAGCCTTAGAATTCTTCCCTACCTTATTCCTGTGCTGAGATACAGGCTGCTCCAACCTGCTGTAAAATGCTTGATTTCGAGAGTGAGCGAAACTAATGAAAACATTGTTGGGGTAAAACCTAAAGGGAAAGACCTAGCACCAAATCCAATTTGCCATCTGATCTAACTTCTGGAGGCAGTCAAAATGAGCCTTAGAATTCTTCCCTACCTTATTCCTGTGCTGAGATACAGGCTGCTCCAACCTGCTGTAAAATGCTTGATTTCGAGAGTGAGCGAAACTAATGAAAACATTGTTGGGGTAAAACCTAAAGGGAAAGACCTAGCACCAAATCCAATTTGCCATCTGATCTAACTTCTGGAGGCAGTCAAAATGAGCCTTAGAATTCTTCCCTACCTTATTCCTGTGCTGAGATACAGGCTGCTCCAACCTGCTGTAAAATGCTTGATTTCGAGAGTGAGCGAAACTAATGAAAACATTGTTGGGGTAAAACCTAAAGGGAAAGACCTAGCACCAAATCCAATTTGCCATCTGATCTAACTTCTGGAGGCAGTCAAAATGAGCCTTAGAATTCTTCCCTACCTTATTCCTGTGCTGAGATACAGGCTGCTCCAACCTGCTGTAAAATGCTTGATTTCGAGAGTGAGCGAAACTAATGAAAACATTGTTGGGGTAAAACCTAAAGGGAAAGACCTAGCACCAAATCCAATTTGCCATCTGATCTAACTTCTGGAGGCAGTCAAAATGAGCCTTAGAATTCTTCCCTACCTTATTCCTGTGCTGAGATACAGGCTGCTCCAACCTGCTGTAAAATGCTTGATTTCGAGAGTGAGCGAAACTAATGAAAACATTGTTGGGGTAAAACCTAAAGGGAAAGACCTAGCACCAAATCCAATTTGCCATCTGATCTAACTTCTGGAGGCAGTCAAAATGAGCCTTAGAATTCTTCCCTACCTTATTCCTGTGCTGAGATACAGGCTGCTCCAACCTGCTGTAAAATGCTTGATTTCGAGAGTGAGCGAAACTAATGAAAACATTGTTGGGGTAAAACCTAAAGGGAAAGACCTAGCACCAAATCCAATTTGCCATCTGATCTAACTTCTGGAGGCAGTCAAAATGAGCCTTAGAATTCTTCCCTACCTTATTCCTGTGCTGAGATACAGGCTGCTCCAACCTGCTGTAAAATGCTTGATTTCGAGAGTGAGCGAAACTAATGAAAACATTGTTGGGGTAAAACCTAAAGGGAAAGACCTAGCACCAAATCCAATTTGCCATCTGATCTAACTTCTGGAGGCAGTCAAAATGAGCCTTAGAATTCTTCCCTACCTTATTCCTGTGCTGAGATACAGGCTGCTCCAACCTGCTGTAAAATGCTTGATTTCGAGAGTGAGCGAAACTAATGAAAACATTGTTGGGGTAAAACCTAAAGGGAAAGACCTAGCACCAAATCCAATTTGCCATCTGATCTAACTTCTGGAGGCAGTCAAAATGAGCCTTAGAATTCTTCCCTACCTTATTCCTGTGCTGAGATACAGGCTGCTCCAACCTGCTGTAAAATGCTTGATTTCGAGAGTGAGCGAAACTAATGAAAACATTGTTGGGGTAAAACCTAAAGGGAAAGACCTAGCACCAAATCCAATTTGCCATCTGATCTAACTTCTGGAGGCAGTCAAAATGAGCCTTAGAATTCTTCCCTACCTTATTCCTGTGCTGAGATACAGGCTGCTCCAACCTGCTGTAAAATGCTTGATTTCGAGAGTGAGCGAAACTAATGAAAACATTGTTGGGGTAAAACCTAAAGGGAAAGACCTAGCACCAAATCCAATTTGCCATCTGATCTAACTTCTGGAGGCAGTCAAAATGAGCCTTAGAATTCTTCCCTACCTTATTCCTGTGCTGAGATACAGGCTGCTCCAACCTGCTGTAAAATGCTTGATTTCGAGAGTGAGCGAAACTAATGAAAACATTGTTGGGGTAAAACCTAAAGGGAAAGACCTAGCACCAAATCCAATTTGCCATCTGATCTAACTTCTGGAGGCAGTCAAAATGAGCCTTAGAATTCTTCCCTACCTTATTCCTGTGCTGAGATACAGGCTGCTCCAACCTGCTGTAAAATGCTTGATTTCGAGAGTGAGCGAAACTAATGAAAACATTGTTGGGGTAAAACCTAAAGGGAAAGACCTAGCACCAAATCCAATTTGCCATCTGATCTAACTTCTGGAGGCAGTCAAAATGAGCCTTAGAATTCTTCCCTACCTTATTCCTGTGCTGAGATACAGGCTGCTCCAACCTGCTGTAAAATGCTTGATTTCGAGAGTGAGCGAAACTAATGAAAACATTGTTGGGGTAAAACCTAAAGGGAAAGACCTAGCACCAAATCCAATTTGCCATCTGATCTAACTTCTGGAGGCAGTCAAAATGAGCCTTAGAATTCTTCCCTACCTTATTCCTGTGCTGAGATACAGGCTGCTCCAACCTGCTGTAAAATGCTTGATTTCGAGAGTGAGCGAAACTAATGAAAACATTGTTGGGGTAAAACCTAAAGGGAAAGACCTAGCACCAAATCCAATTTGCCATCTGATCTAACTTCTGGAGGCAGTCAAAATGAGCCTTAGAATTCTTCCCTACCTTTTTCCTGTGCTGAGATACAGGCTGCTCCAACCTGCTGTAAAATGCTTGATTTCGAGAGTGAGCGAAACTAATGAAAACATTGTTGGGGTAAAACCTAAAGGGAAAGACCTAGCACCAAATCCAATTTGCCATCTGATCTAACTTCTGGAGGCAGTCAAAATGAGCCTTAGAATTCTTCCCTACCTTATTCCTGTGCTGAGATACAGGCTGCTCCAACCTGCTGTAAAATGCTTGATTTCGAGAGTGAGCGAAACTAATGAAAACATTGTTGGGGTAAAACCTAAAGGGAAAGACCTAGCACCAAATCCAATTTGCCATCTGATCTAACTTCTGGAGGCAGTCAAAATGAGCCTTAGAATTCTTCCCTACCTTATTCCTGTGCTGAGATACAGGCTGCTCCAACCTGCTGTAAAATGCTTGATTTCGAGAGTGAGCGAAACTAATGAAAACATTGTTGGGGTAAAACCTAAAGGGAAAGACCTAGCACCAAATCCAATTTGCCATCTGATCTAACTTCTGGAGGCAGTCAAAATGAGCCTTAGAATTCTTCCCTACCTTATTCCTGTGCTGAGATACAGGCTGCTCCAACCTGCTGTAAAATGCTTGATTTCGAGAGTGAGCGAAACTAATGAAAACATTGTTGGGGTAAAACCTAAAGGGAAAGACCTAGCACCAAATCCAATTTGCCATCTGATCTAACTTCTGGAGGCAGTCAAAATGAGCCTTAGAATTCTTCCCTACCTTATTCCTGTGCTGAGATACAGGCTGCTCCAACCTGCTGTAAAATGCTTGATTTCGAGAGTGAGCGAAACTAATGAAAACATTGTTGGGGTAAAACCTAAAGGGAAAGACCTAGCACCAAATCCAATTTGCCATCTGATCTAACTTCTGGAGGCAGTCAAAATGAGCCTTAGAATTCTTCCCTACCTTATTCCTGTGCTGAGATACAGGCTGCTCCAACCTGCTGTAAAATGCTTGATTTCGAGAGTGAGCGAAACTAATGAAAACATTGTTGGGGTAAAACCTAAAGGGAAAGACCTAGCACCAAATCCAATTTGCCATCTGATCTAACTTCTGGAGGCAGTCAAAATGAGCCTTAGAATTCTTCCCTACCTTATTCCTGTGCTGAGATACAGGCTGCTCCAACCTGCTGTAAAATGCTTGATTTCGAGAGTGAGCGAAACTAATGAAAACATTGTTGGGGTAAAACCTAAAGGGAAAGACCTAGCACCAAATCCAATTTGCCATCTGATCTAACTTCTGGAGGCAGTCAAAATGAGCCTTAGAATTCTTCCCTACCTTATTCCTGTGCTGAGATACAGGCTGCTCCAACCTGCTGTAAAATGCTTGATTTCGAGAGTGAGCGAAACTAATGAAAACATTGTTGGGGTAAAACCTAAAGGGAAAGACCTAGCACCAAATCCAATTTGCCATCTGATCTAACTTCTGGAGGCAGTCAAAATGAGCCTTAGAATTCTTCCCTACCTTATTCCTGTGCTGAGATACAGGCTGCTCCAACCTGCTGTAAAATGCTTGATTTCGAGAGTGAGCGAAACTAATGAAAACATTGTTGGGGTAAAACCTAAAGGGAAAGACCTAGCACCAAATCCAATTTGCCATCTGATCTAACTTCTGGAGGCAGTCAAAATGAGCCTTAGAATTCTTCCCTACCTTATTCCTGTGCTGAGATACAGGCTGCTCCAACCTGCTGTAAAATGCTTGATTTCGAGAGTGAGCGAAACTAATGAAAACATTGTTGGGGTAAAACCTAAAGGGAAAGACCTAGCACCAAATCCAATTTGCCATCTGATCTAACTTCTGGAGGCAGTCAAAATGAGCCTTAGAATTCTTCCCTACCTTATTCCTGTGCTGAGATACAGGCTGCTCCAACCTGCTGTAAAATGCTTGATTTCGAGAGTGAGCGAAACTAATGAAAACATTGTTGGGGTAAAACCTAAAGGGAAAGACCTAGCACCAAATCCAATTTGCCATCTGATCTAACTTCTGGAGGCAGTCAAAATGAGCCTTAGAATTCTTCCCTACCTTATTCCTGTGCTGAGATACAGGCTGCTCCAACCTGCTGTAAAATGCTTGATTTCGAGAGTGAGCGAAACTAATGAAAACATTGTTGGGGTAAAACCTAAAGGGAAAGACCTAGCACCAAATCCAATTTGCCATCTGATCTAACTTCTGGAGGCAGTCAAAATGAGCCTTAGAATTCTTCCCTACCTTATTCCTGTGCTGAGATACAGGCTGCTCCAACCTGCTGTAAAATGCTTGATTTCGAGAGTGAGCGAAACTAATGAAAACATTGTTGGGGTAAAACCTAAAGGGAAAGACCTAGCACCAAATCCAATTTGCCATCTGATCTAACTTCTGGAGGCAGTCAAAATGAGCCTTAGAATTCTTCCCTACCTTATTCCTGTGCTGAGATACAGGCTGCTCCAACCTGCTGTAAAATGCTTGATTTCGAGAGTGAGCGAAACTAATGAAAACATTGTTGGGGTAAAACCTAAAGGGAAAGACCTAGCACCAAATCCAATTTGCCATCTGATCTAACTTCTGGAGGCAGTCAAAATGAGCCTTAGAATTCTTCCCTACCTTATTCCTGTGCTGAGATACAGGCTGCTCCAACCTGCTGTAAAATGCTTGATTTCGAGAGTGAGCGAAACTAATGAAAACATTGTTGGGGTAAAACCTAAAGGGAAAGACCTAGCACCAAATCCAATTTGCCATCTGATCTAACTTCTGGAGGCAGTCAAAATGAGCCTTAGAATTCTTCCCTACCTTATTCCTGTGCTGAGATACAGGCTGCTCCAACCTGCTGTAAAATGCTTGATTTCGAGAGTGAGCGAAACTAATGAAAACATTGTTGGGGTAAAACCTAAAGGGAAAGACCTAGCACCAAATCCAATTTGCCATCTGATCTAACTTCTGGAGGCAGTCAAAATGAGCCTTAGAATTCTTCCCTACCTTATTCCTGTGCTGAGATACAGGCTGCTCCAACCTGCTGTAAAATGCTTGATTTCGAGAGTGAGCGAAACTAATGAAAACATTGTTGGGGTAAAACCTAAAGGGAAAGACCTAGCACCAAATCCAATTTGCCATCTGATCTAACTTCTGGAGGCAGTCAAAATGAGCCTTAGAATTCTTCCCTACCTTATTCCTGTGCTGAGATACAGGCTGCTCCAACCTGCTGTAAAATGCTTGATTTCGAGAGTGAGCGAAACTAATGAAAACATTGTTGGGGTAAAACCTAAAGGGAAAGACCTAGCACCAAATCCAATTTGCCATCTGATCTAACTTCTGGAGGCAGTCAAAATGAGCCTTAGAATTCTTCCCTACCTTATTCCTGTGCTGAGATACAGGCTGCTCCAACCTGCTGTAAAATGCTTGATTTCGAGAGTGAGCGAAACTAATGAAAACATTGTTGGGGTAAAACCTAAAGGGAAAGACCTAGCACCAAATCCAATTTGCCATCTGATCTAACTTCTGGAGGCAGTCAAAATGAGCCTTAGAATTCTTCCCTACCTTATTCCTGTGCTGAGATACAGGCTGCTCCAACCTGCTGTAAAATGCTTGATTTCGAGAGTGAGCGAAACTAATGAAAACATTGTTGGGGTAAAACCTAAAGGGAAAGACCTAGCACCAAATCCAATTTGCCATCTGATCTAACTTCTGGAGGCAGTCAAAATGAGCCTTAGAATTCTTCCCTACCTTATTCCTGTGCTGAGATACAGGCTGCTCCAACCTGCTGTAAAATGCTTGATTTCGAGAGTGAGCGAAACTAATGAAAACATTGTTGGGGTAAAACCTAAAGGGAAAGACCTAGCACCAAATCCAATTTGCCATCTGATCTAACTTCTGGAGGCAGTCAAAATGAGCCTTAGAATTCTTCCCTACCTTATTCCTGTGCTGAGATACAGGCTGCTCCAACCTGCTGTAAAATGCTTGATTTCGAGAGTGAGCGAAACTAATGAAAACATTGTTGGGGTAAAACCTAAAGGGAAAGACCTAGCACCAAATCCAATTTGCCATCTGATCTAACTTCTGGAGGCAGTCAAAATGAGCCTTAGAATTCTTCCCTACCTTATTCCTGTGCTGAGATACAGGCTGCTCCAACCTGCTGTAAAATGCTTGATTTCGAGAGTGAGCGAAACTAATGAAAACATTGTTGGGGTAAAACCTAAAGGGAAAGACCTAGCACCAAATCCAATTTGCCATCTGATCTAACTTCTGGAGGCAGTCAAAATGAGCCTTAGAATTCTTCCCTACCTTATTCCTGTGCTGAGATACAGGCTGCTCCAACCTGCTGTAAAATGCTTGATTTCGAGAGTGAGCGAAACTAATGAAAACATTGTTGGGGTAAAACCTAAAGGGAAAGACCTAGCACCAAATCCAATTTGCCATCTGATCTAACTTCTGGAGGCAGTCAAAATGAGCCTTAGAATTCTTCCCTACCTTATTCCTGTGCTGAGATACAGGCTGCTCCAACCTGCTGTAAAATGCTTGATTTCGAGAGTGAGCGAAACTAATGAAAACATTGTTGGGGTAAAACCTAAAGGGAAAGACCTAGCACCAAATCCAATTTGCCATCTGATCTAACTTCTGGAGGCAGTCAAAATGAGCCTTAGAATTCTTCCCTACCTTATTCCTGTGCTGAGATACAGGCTGCTCCAACCTGCTGTAAAATGCTTGATTTCGAGAGTGAGCGAAACTAATGAAAACATTGTTGGGGTAAAACCTAAAGGGAAAGACCTAGCACCAAATCCAATTTGCCATCTGATCTAACTTCTGGAGGCAGTCAAAATGAGCCTTAGAATTCTTCCCTACCTTATTCCTGTGCTGAGATACAGGCTGCTCCAACCTGCTGTAAAATGCTTGATTTCGAGAGTGAGCGAAACTAATGAAAACATTGTTGGGGTAAAACCTAAAGGGAAAGACCTAGCACCAAATCCAATTTGCCATCTGATCTAACTTCTGGAGGCAGTCAAAATGAGCCTTAGAATTCTTCCCTACCTTATTCCTGTGCTGAGATACAGGCTGCTCCAACCTGCTGTAAAATGCTTGATTTCGAGAGTGAGCGAAACTAATGAAAACATTGTTGGGGTAAAACCTAAAGGGAAAGACCTAGCACCAAATCCAATTTGCCATCTGATCTAACTTCTGGAGGCAGTCAAAATGAGCCTTAGAATTCTTCCCTACCTTATTCCTGTGCTGAGATACAGGCTGCTCCAACCTGCTGTAAAATGCTTGATTTCGAGAGTGAGCGAAACTAATGAAAACATTGTTGGGGTAAAACCTAAAGGGAAAGACCTAGCACCAAATCCAATTTGCCATCTGATCTAACTTCTGGAGGCAGTCAAAATGAGCCTTAGAATTCTTCCCTACCTTATTCCTGTGCTGAGATACAGGCTGCTCCAACCTGCTGTAAAATGCTTGATTTCGAGAGTGAGCGAAACTAATGAAAACATTGTTGGGGTAAAACCTAAAGGGAAAGACCTAGCACCAAATCCAATTTGCCATCTGATCTAACTTCTGGAGGCAGTCAAAATGAGCCTTAGAATTCTTCCCTACCTTATTCCTGTGCTGAGATACAGGCTGCTCCAACCTGCTGTAAAATGCTTGATTTCGAGAGTGAGCGAAACTAATGAAAACATTGTTGGGGTAAAACCTAAAGGGAAAGACCTAGCACCAAATCCAATTTGCCATCTGATCTAACTTCTGGAGGCAGTCAAAATGAGCCTTAGAATTCTTCCCTACCTTATTCCTGTGCTGAGATACAGGCTGCTCCAACCTGCTGTAAAATGCTTGATTTCGAGAGTGAGCGAAACTAATGAAAACATTGTTGGGGTAAAACCTAAAGGGAAAGACCTAGCACCAAATCCAATTTGCCATCTGATCTAACTTCTGGAGGCAGTCAAAATGAGCCTTAGAATTCTTCCCTACCTTATTCCTGTGCTGAGATACAGGCTGCTCCAACCTGCTGTAAAATGCTTGATTTCGAGAGTGAGCGAAACTAATGAAAACATTGTTGGGGTAAAACCTAAAGGGAAAGACCTAGCACCAAATCCAATTTGCCATCTGATCTAACTTCTGGAGGCAGTCAAAATGAGCCTTAGAATTCTTCCCTACCTTATTCCTGTGCTGAGATACAGGCTGCTCCAACCTGCTGTAAAATGCTTGATTTCGAGAGTGAGCGAAACTAATGAAAACATTGTTGGGGTAAAACCTAAAGGGAAAGACCTAGCACCAAATCCAATTTGCCATCTGATCTAACTTCTGGAGGCAGTCAAAATGAGCCTTAGAATTCTTCCCTACCTTATTCCTGTGCTGAGATACAGGCTGCTCCAACCTGCTGTAAAATGCTTGATTTCGAGAGTGAGCGAAACTAATGAAAACATTGTTGGGGTAAAACCTAAAGGGAAAGACCTAGCACCAAATCCAATTTTGCCATCTGATCTAACTTCTGGAGGCAGTCAAAATGAGCCTTAGAATTCTTCCCTACCTTATTCCTGTGCTGAGATACAGGCTGCTCCAACCTGCTGTAAAATGCTTGATTTCGAGAGTGAGCGAAACTAATGAAAACATTGTTGGGGTAAAACCTAAAGGGAAAGACCTAGCACCAAATCCAATTTGCCATCTGATCTAACTTCTGGAGGCAGTCAAAATGAGCCTTAGAATTCTTCCCCTACCTTATTCCTGTGCTGAGATACAGGCTGCTCCAACCTGCTGTAAAATGCTTGATTTCGAGAGTGAGCGAAATTAATGAAAACATTCTTGGGGTAAAACCTAAAGGGAAAGACCTAGCACCAAATCCAATTTGCCATCTGATCTAACTTCTGGAGGCAGTCAAAATGATCCTTAGAATTCTTCCCTACCTTATTCCTGTGCTGAGATACAGGCTGCTCCAACCTGCTGTAAAATGCTTGATTTCGAGAGTGAGCGAAACTAATGAAAACATTGTTGGGGTAAAACCTAAAGGGAAAGACCTAGCACCAAATCCAATTTGCCATCTGATCTAACTTCTGGAGGCAGTCAAAATGAGCCTTAGAATTCTTCCCTACCTTATTCCTGTGCTGAGATACAGGCTGCTCCAACCTGCTGTAAAATGCTTGATTTCGAGAGTGAGCGAAACTAATGAAAACATTGTTGGGGTAAAACCTAAAGGGAAAGACCTAGCACCAAATCCAATTTGCCATCTGATCTAACTTCTGGAGGCAGTCAAAATGAGCCTTAGAATTCTTCCCTACCTTATTCCTGTGCTGAGATACAGGCTGCTCCAACCTGCTGTAAAATGCTTGATTTCGAGAGTGAGCGAAACTAATGAAAACATTGTTGGGGTAAAACCTAAAGGGAAAGACCTAGCACCAAATCCAATTTGCCATCTGATCTAACTTCTGGAGGCAGTCAAAATGAGCCTTAGAATTCTTCCCTACCTTATTCCTGTGCTGAGATACAGGCTGCTCCAACCTGCTGTAAAATGCTTGATTTCGAGAGTGAGCGAAACTAATGAAAACATTGTTGGGGTAAAACCTAAAGGGAAAGACCTAGCACCAAATAAATCCAATTTGCCATCTGATCTAACTTCTGGAGGCAGTCAAAATGAGCCTTAGAATTCTTCCCTACCTTATTCCTGTGCTGAGATACAGGCTGCTCCAACCTGCTGTAAAATGCTTGATTTCGAGAGTGAGCGAAACTAATGAAAACATTGTTGGGGTAAAACCTAAAGGGAAAGACCTAGCACCAAATCCAATTTGCCATCTGATCTAACTTCTGGAGGCAGTCAAAATGAGCCTTAGAATTCTTCCCTACCTTATTCCTGTGCTGAGATACAGGCTGCTCCAACCTGCTGTAAAATGCTTGATTTCGAGAGTGAGCGAAACTAATGAAAACATTGTTGGGGTAAAACCTAAAGGGAAAGACCTAGCACCAAATCCAATTTGCCATCTGATCTAACTTCTGGAGGCAGTCAAAATGAGCCTTAGAATTCTTCCCTACCTTATTCCTGTGCTGAGATACAGGCTGCTCCAACCTGCTGTAAAATGCTTGATTTCGAGAGTGAGCGAAACTAATGAAAACATTGTTGGGGTAAAACCTAAAGGGAAAGACCTAGCACCAAATCCAATTTGCCATCTGATCTAACTTCTGGAGGCAGTCAAAATGAGCCTTAGAATTCTTCCCTACCTTATTCCTGTGCTGAGATACAGGCTGCTCCAACCTGCTGTAAAATGCTTGATTTCGAGAGTGAGCGAAACTAATGAAAACATTGTTGGGGTAAAACCTAAAGGGAAAGACCTAGCACCAAATCCAATTTGCCATCTGATCTAACTTCTGGAGGCAGTCAAAATGAGCCTTAGAATTCTTCCCTACCTTATTCCTGTGCTGAGATACAGGCTGCTCCAACCTGCTGTAAAATGCTTGATTTCGAGAGTGAGCGAAACTAATGAAAACATTGTTGGGGTAAAACCTAAAGGGAAAGACCTAGCACCAAATCCAATTTGCCATCTGATCTAACTTCTGGAGGCAGTCAAAATGAGCCTTAGAATTCTTCCCTACCTTATTCCTGTGCTGAGATACAGGCTGCTCCAACCTGCTGTAAAATGCTTGATTTCGAGAGTGAGCGAAACTAATGAAAACATTGTTGGGGTAAAACCTAAAGGGAAAGACCTAGCACCAAATCCAATTTGCCATCTGATCTAACTTCTGGAGGCAGTCAAAATGAGCCTTAGAATTCTTCCCTACCTTATTCCTGTGCTGAGATACAGGCTGCTCCAACCTGCTGTAAAATGCTTGATTTCGAGAGTGAGCGAAACTAATGAAAACATTGTTGGGGTAAAACCTAAAGGGAAAGACCTAGCACCAAATCCAATTTGCCATCTGATCTAACTTCTGGAGGCAGTCAAAATGAGCCTTAGAATTCTTCCCTACCTTATTCCTGTGCTGAGATACAGGCTGCTCCAACCTGCTGTAAAATGCTTGATTTCGAGAGTGAGCGAAACTAATGAAAACATTGTTGGGGTAAAACCTAAAGGGAAAGACCTAGCACCAAATCCAATTTGCCATCTGATCTAACTTCTGGAGGCAGTCAAAATGAGCCTTAGAATTCTTCCCTACCTTATTCCTGTGCTGAGATACAGGCTGCTCCAACCTGCTGTAAAATGCTTGATTTCGAGAGTGAGCGAAACTAATGAAAACATTGTTGGGGTAAAACCTAAAGGGAAAGACCTAGCACCAAATCCAATTTGCCATCTGATCTAACTTCTGGAGGCAGTCAAAATGAGCCTTAGAATTCTTCCCTACCTTATTCCTGTGCTGAGATACAGGCTGCTCCAACCTGCTGTAAAATGCTTGATTTCGAGAGTGAGCGAAACTAATGAAAACATTGTTGGGGTAAAACCTAAAGGGAAAGACCTAGCACCAAATCCAATTTGCCATCTGATCTAACTTCTGGAGGCAGTCAAAATGAGCCTTAGAATTCTTCCCTACCTTATTCCTGTGCTGAGATACAGGCTGCTCCAACCTGCTGTAAAATGCTTGATTTCGAGAGTGAGCGAAACTAATGAAAACATTGTTGGGGTAAAACCTAAAGGGAAAGACCTAGCACCAAATCCAATTTGCCATCTGATCTAACTTCTGGAGGCAGTCAAAATGAGCCTTAGAATTCTTCCCTACCTTATTCCTGTGCTGAGATACAGGCTGCTCCAACCTGCTGTAAAATGCTTGATTTCGAGAGTGAGCGAAACTAATGAAAACATTGTTGGGGTAAAACCTAAAGGGAAAGACCTAGCACCAAATCCAATTTGCCATCTGATCTAACTTCTGGAGGCAGTCAAAATGAGCCTTAGAATTCTTCCCTACCTTATTCCTGTGCTGAGATACAGGCTGCTCCAACCTGCTGTAAAATGCTTGATTTCGAGAGTGAGCGAAACTAATGAAAACATTGTTGGGGTAAAACCTAAAGGGAAAGACCTAGCACCAAATCCAATTTGCCATCTGATCTAACTTCTGGAGGCAGTCAAAATGAGCCTTAGAATTCTTCCCTACCTTATTCCTGTGCTGAGATACAGGCTGCTCCAACCTGCTGTAAAATGCTTGATTTCGAGAGTGAGCGAAACTAATGAAAACATTGTTGGGGTAAAACCTAAAGGGAAAGACCTAGCACCAAATCCAATTTGCCATCTGATCTAACTTCTGGAGGCAGTCAAAATGAGCCTTAGAATTCTTCCCTACCTTATTCCTGTGCTGAGATACAGGCTGCTCCAACCTGCTGTAAAATGCTTGATTTCGAGAGTGAGCGAAACTAATGAAAACATTGTTGGGGTAAAACCTAAAGGGAAAGACCTAGCACCAAATCCAATTTGCCATCTGATCTAACTTCTGGAGGCAGTCAAAATGAGCCTTAGAATTCTTCCCTACCTTATTCCTGTGCTGAGATACAGGCTGCTCCAACCTGCTGTAAAATGCTTGATTTCGAGAGTGAGCGAAACTAATGAAAACATTGTTGGGGTAAAACCTAAAGGGAAAGACCTAGCACCAAATCCAATTTGCCATCTGATCTAACTTCTGGAGGCAGTCAAAATGAGCCTTAGAATTCTTCCCTACCTTATTCCTGTGCTGAGATACAGGCTGCTCCAACCTGCTGTAAAATGCTTGATTTCGAGAGTGAGCGAAACTAATGAAAACATTGTTGGGGTAAAACCTAAAGGGAAAGACCTAGCACCAAATCCAATTTGCCATCTGATCTAACTTCTGGAGGCAGTCAAAATGAGCCTTAGAATTCTTCCCTACCTTATTCCTGTGCTGAGATACAGGCTGCTCCAACCTGCTGTAAAATGCTTGATTTCGAGAGTGAGCGAAACTAATGAAAACATTGTTGGGGTAAAACCTAAAGGGAAAGACCTAGCACCAAATCCAATTTGCCATCTGATCTAACTTCTGGAGGCAGTCAAAATGAGCCTTAGAATTCTTCCCTACCTTATTCCTGTGCTGAGATACAGGCTGCTCCAACCTGCTGTAAAATGCTTGATTTCGAGAGTGAGCGAAACTAATGAAAACATTGTTGGGGTAAAACCTAAAGGGAAAGACCTAGCACCAAATCCAATTTGCCATCTGATCTAACTTCTGGAGGCAGTCAAAATGAGCCTTAGAATTCTTCCCTACCTTATTCCTGTGCTGAGATACAGGCTGCTCCAACCTGCTGTAAAATGCTTGATTTCGAGAGTGAGCGAAACTAATGAAAACATTGTTGGGGTAAAACCTAAAGGGAAAGACCTAGCACCAAATCCAATTTGCCATCTGATCTAACTTCTGGAGGCAGTCAAAATGAGCCTTAGAATTCTTCCCTACCTTATTCCTGTGCTGAGATACAGGCTGCTCCAACCTGCTGTAAAATGCTTGATTTCGAGAGTGAGCGAAACTAATGAAAACATTGTTGGGGTAAAACCTAAAGGGAAAGACCTAGCACCAAATCCAATTTGCCATCTGATCTAACTTCTGGAGGCAGTCAAAATGAGCCTTAGAATTCTTCCCTACCTTATTCCTGTGCTGAGATACAGGCTGCTCCAACCTGCTGTAAAATGCTTGATTTCGAGAGTGAGCGAAACTAATGAAAACATTGTTGGGGTAAAACCTAAAGGGAAAGACCTAGCACCAAATCCAATTTGCCATCTGATCTAACTTCTGGAGGCAGTCAAAATGAGCCTTAGAATTCTTCCCTACCTTATTCCTGTGCTGAGATACAGGCTGCTCCAACCTGCTGTAAAATGCTTGATTTCGAGAGTGAGCGAAACTAATGAAAACATTGTTGGGGTAAAACCTAAAGGGAAAGACCTAGCACCAAATCCAATTTGCCATCTGATCTAACTTCTGGAGGCAGTCAAAATGAGCCTTAGAATTCTTCCCTACCTTATTCCTGTGCTGAGATACAGGCTGCTCCAACCTGCTGTAAAATGCTTGATTTCGAGAGTGAGCGAAACTAATGAAAACATTGTTGGGGTAAAACCTAAAGGGAAAGACCTAGCACCAAATCCAATTTGCCATCTGATCTAACTTCTGGAGGCAGTCAAAATGAGCCTTAGAATTCTTCCCTACCTTATTCCTGTGCTGAGATACAGGCTGCTCCAACCTGCTGTAAAATGCTTGATTTCGAGAGTGAGCGAAACTAATGAAAACATTGTTGGGGTAAAACCTAAAGGGAAAGACCTAGCACCAAATCCAATTTGCCATCTGATCTAACTTCTGGAGGCAGTCAAAATGAGCCTTAGAATTCTTCCCTACCTTATTCCTGTGCTGAGATACAGGCTGCTCCAACCTGCTGTAAAATGCTTGATTTCGAGAGTGAGCGAAACTAATGAAAACATTGTTGGGGTAAAACCTAAAGGGAAAGACCTAGCACCAAATCCAATTTGCCATCTGATCTAACTTCTGGAGGCAGTCAAAATGAGCCTTAGAATTCTTCCCTACCTTATTCCTGTGCTGAGATACAGGCTGCTCCAACCTGCTATAAAATGCTTGATTTCGAGAGTGAGCGAAACTAATGAAAACATTGTTGGGGTAAAACCTAAAGGGAAAGACCTAGCACCAAATCCAATTTGCCATCTGATCTAACTTCTGGAGGCAGTCAAAATGAGCCTTAGAATTCTTCCCTACCTTATTCCTGTGCTGAGATACAGGCTGCTCCAACCTGCTGTAAAATGCTTGATTTCGAGAGTGAGCGAAACTAATGAAAACATTGTTGGGGTAAAACCTAAAGGGAAAGACCTAGCACCAAATCCAATTTGCCATCTGATCTAACTTCTGGAGGCAGTCAAAATGAGCCTTAGAATTCTTCCCTACCTTATTCCTGTGCTGAGATACAGGCTGCTCCAACCTGCTGTAAAATGCTTGATTTCGAGAGTGAGCGAAACTAATGAAAACATTGTTGGGGTAAAACCTAAAGGGAAAGACCTAGCACCAAATCCAATTTGCCATCTGATCTAACTTCTGGAGGCAGTCAAAATGAGCCTTAGAATTCTTCCCTACCTTATTCCTGTGCTGAGATACAGGCTGCTCCAACCTGCTGTAAAATGCTTGATTTCGAGAGTGAGCGAAACTAATGAAAACATTGTTGGGGTAAAACCTAAAGGGAAAGACCTAGCACCAAATCCAATTTGCCATCTGATCTAACTTCTGGAGGCAGTCAAAATGAGCCTTAGAATTCTTCCCTACCTTATTCCTGTGCTGAGATACAGGCTGCTCCAACCTGCTGTAAAATGCTTGATTTCGAGAGTGAGCGAAACTAATGAAAACATTGTTGGGGTAAAACCTAAAGGGAAAGACCTAGCACCAAATCCAATTTGCCATCTGATCTAACTTCTGGAGGCAGTCAAAATGAGCCTTAGAATTCTTCCCTACCTTATTCCTGTGCTGAGATACAGGCTGCTCCAACCTGCTGTAAAATGCTTGATTTCGAGAGTGAGCGAAACTAATGAAAACATTGTTGGGGTAAAACCTAAAGGGAAAGACCTAGCACCAAATCCAATTTGCCATCTGATCTAACTTCTGGAGGCAGTCAAAATGAGCCTTAGAATTCTTCCCTACCTTATTCCTGTGCTGAGATACAGGCTGCTCCAACCTGCTGTAAAATGCTTGATTTCGAGAGTGAGCGAAACTAATGAAAACATTGTTGGGGTAAAACCTAAAGGGAAAGACCTAGCACCAAATCCAATTTGCCATCTGATCTAACTTCTGGAGGCAGTCAAAATGAGCCTTAGAATTCTTCCCTACCTTATTCCTGTGCTGAGATACAGGCTGCTCCAACCTGCTGTAAAATGCTTGATTTCGAGAGTGAGCGAAACTAATGAAAACATTGTTGGGGTAAAACCTAAAGGGAAAGACCTAGCACCAAATCCAATTTGCCATCTGATCTAACTTCTGGAGGCAGTCAAAATGAGCCTTAGAATTCTTCCCTACCTTATTCCTGTGCTGAGATACAGGCTGCTCCAACCTGCTGTAAAATGCTTGATTTCGAGAGTGAGCGAAACTAATGAAAACATTGTTGGGGTAAAACCTAAAGGGAAAGACCTAGCACCAAATCCAATTTGCCATCTGATCTAACTTCTGGAGGCAGTCAAAATGAGCCTTAGAATTCTTCCCTACCTTATTCCTGTGCTGAGATACAGGCTGCTCCAACCTGCTGTAAAATGCTTGATTTCGAGAGTGAGCGAAACTAATGAAAACATTGTTGGGGTAAAACCTAAAGGGAAAGACCTAGCACCAAATCCAATTTGCCATCTGATCTAACTTCTGGAGGCAGTCAAAATGAGCCTTAGAATTCTTCCCTACCTTATTCCTGTGCTGAGATACAGGCTGCTCCAACCTGCTGTAAAATGCTTGATTTCGAGAGTGAGCGAAACTAATGAAAACATTGTTGGGGTAAAACCTAAAGGGAAAGACCTAGCACCAAATCCAATTTGCCATCTGATCTAACTTCTGGAGGCAGTCAAAATGAGCCTTAGAATTCTTCCCTACCTTATTCCTGTGCTGAGATACAGGCTGCTCCAACCTGCTGTAAAATGCTTGATTTCGAGAGTGAGCGAAACTAATGAAAACATTGTTGGGGTAAAACCTAAAGGGAAAGACCTAGCACCAAATCCAATTTGCCATCTGATCTAACTTCTGGAGGCAGTCAAAATGAGCCTTAGAATTCTTCCCTACCTTATTCCTGTGCTGAGATACAGGCTGCTCCAACCTGCTGTAAAATGCTTGATTTCGAGAGTGAGCGAAACTAATGAAAACATTGTTGGGGTAAAACCTAAAGGGAAAGACCTAGCACCAAATCCAATTTGCCATCTGATCTAACTTCTGGAGGCAGTCAAAATGAGCCTTAGAATTCTTCCCTACCTTATTCCTGTGCTGAGATACAGGCTGCTCCAACCTGCTGTAAAATGCTTGATTTCGAGAGTGAGCGAAACTAATGAAAACATTGTTGGGGTAAAACCTAAAGGGAAAGACCTAGCACCAAATCCAATTTGCCATCTGATCTAACTTCTGGAGGCAGTCAAAATGAGCCTTAGAATTCTTCCCTACCTTATTCCTGTGCTGAGATACAGGCTGCTCCAACCTGCTGTAAAATGCTTGATTTCGAGAGTGAGCGAAACTAATGAAAACATTGTTGGGGTAAAACCTAAAGGGAAAGACCTAGCACCAAATCCAATTTGCCATCTGATCTAACTTCTGGAGGCAGTCAAAATGATCCTTAGAATTCTTCCCTACCTTATTCCTGTGCTGAGATACAGGCTGCTCCAACCTGCTGTAAAATGCTTGATTTCGAGAGTGAGCGAAACTAATGAAAACATTGTTGGGGTAAAACCTAAAGGGAAAGACCTAGCACCAAATCCAATTTGCCATCTGATCTAACTTCTGGAGGCAGTCAAAATGAGCCTTAGAATTCTTCCCTACCTTATTCCTGTGCTGAGATACAGGCTGCTCCAACCTGCTGTAAAATGCTTGATTTCGAGAGTGAGCGAAACTAATGAAAACATTGTTGGGGTAAAACCTAAAGGGAAAGACCTAGCACCAAATCCAATTTGCCATCTGATCTAACTTCTGGAGGCAGTCAAAATGAGCCTTAGAATTCTTCCCTACCTTATTCCTGTGCTGAGATACAGGCTGCTCCAACCTGCTGTAAAATGCTTGATTTCGAGAGTGAGCGAAACTAATGAAAACATTGTTGGGGTAAAACCTAAAGGGAAAGACCTAGCACCAAATCCAATTTGCCATCTGATCTAACTTCTGGAGGCAGTCAAAATGAGCCTTAGAATTCTTCCCTACCTTATTCCTGTGCTGAGATACAGGCTGCTCCAACCTGCTGTAAAATGCTTGATTTCGAGAGTGAGCGAAACTAATGAAAACATTGTTGGGGTAAAACCTAAAGGGAAAGACCTAGCACCAAATCCAATTTGCCATCTGATCTAACTTCTGGAGGCAGTCAAAATGAGCCTTAGAATTCTTCCCTACCTTATTCCTGTGCTGAGATACAGGCTGCTCCAACCTGCTATAAAATGCTTGATTTCGAGAGTGAGCGAAACTAATGAAAACATTGTTGGGGTAAAACCTAAAGGGAAAGACCTAGCACCAAATCCAATTTGCCATCTGATCTAACTTCTGGAGGCAGTCAAAATGAGCCTTAGAATTCTTCCCTACCTTATTCCTGTGCTGAGATACAGGCTGCTCCAACCTGCTGTAAAATGCTTGATTTCGAGAGTGAGCGAAACTAATGAAAACATTGTTGGGGTAAAACCTAAAGGGAAAGACCTAGCACCAAATCCAATTTGCCATCTGATCTAACTTCTGGAGGCAGTCAAAATGAGCCTTAGAATTCTTCCCTACCTTATTCCTGTGCTGAGATACAGGCTGCTCCAACCTGCTGTAAAATGCTTGATTTCGAGAGTGAGCGAAACTAATGAAAACATTGTTGGGGTAAAACCTAAAGGGAAAGACCTAGCACCAAATCCAATTTGCCATCTGATCTAACTTCTGGAGGCAGTCAAAATGAGCCTTAGAATTCTTCCCCTACCTTATTCCTGTGCTGAGATACAGGCTGCTCCAACCTGCTGTAAAATGCTTGATTTCGAGAGTGAGCGAAACTAATGAAAACATTGTTGGGGTAAAACCTAAAGGGAAAGACCTAGCACCAAATCCAATTTGCCATCTGATCTAACTTCTGGAGGCAGTCAAAATGAGCCTTAGAATTCTTCCCTACCTTATTCCTGTGCTGAGATACAGGCTGCTCCAACCTGCTGTAAAATGCTTGATTTCGAGAGTGAGCGAAGCTAATGAAAACATTGTTGGGGTAAAACCTAAAGGGAAAGACCTAGCACCAAATCCAATTTGCCATCTGATCTAACTTCTGGAGGCAGTCAAAATGATCCTTAGAATTCTTCCCTACCTTATTCCTGTGCTGAGATACAGGCTGCTCCAACCTGCTGTAAAATGCTTGATTTCGAGAGTGAGCGAAACTAATGAAAACATTGTTGGGGTAAAACCTACAGGGAAAGACCTAGCACCAAATCCAATTTGCCATCTGATCTAACTTCTGGAGGCAGTCAAAATGATCCTTAGAATTCTTCCCTACCTTATTCCTGTGCTGAGATACAGGCTGCTCCAACCTGCTGTAAAATGCTTGATTTCGAGAGTGAGCGAAGCTAATGAAAACATTGTTGGGGTAAAACCTAAAGGGAAAGACCTAGCACCAAATCCAATTTGCCATCTGATCTAACTTCTGGAGGCAGTCAAAATGATCCTTAGAATTCTTCCCTACCTTATTCCTGTGCTGAGATACAGGCTGCTCCAACCTGCTGTAAAATGCTTGATTTCGAGAGTGAGCGAAACTAATGAAAACATTGTTGGGGTAAAACCTAAAGGGAAAGACCTAGCACCAAATCCAATTTGCCATCTGATCTAACTTCTGGAGGCAGTCAAAATGATCCTTAGAATTCTTCCCTACCTTATTCCTGTGCTGAGATACAGGCTGCCTCCAACCTGCTGTAAAATGCTTGATTTCGAGAGTGAGCGAAACTAATGAAAACATTGTTGGGGTAAAACCTAAAGGGAAAGACCTAGCACCAAATCCAATTTGCCATCTGATCTAACTTCTGGAGGCAGTCAAAATGAGCCTTAGAATTCTTCCCTACCTTATTCCTGTGCTGAGATACAGGCTGCTCCAACCTGCTGTAAAATGCTTGATTTCGAGAGTGAGCGAAACTAATGAAAACATTGTTGGGGTAAAACCTAAAGGGAAAGACCTAGCACCAAATCCAATTTGCCATCTGATCTAACTTCTGGAGGCAGTCAAAATGAGCCTTAGAATTCTTCCCTACCTTATTCCTGTGCTGAGATACAGGCTGCTCCAACCTGCTGTAAAATGCTTGATTTCGAGAGTGAGCGAAACTAATGAAAACATTGTTGGGGTAAAACCTAAAGGGAAAGACCTAGCACCAAATCCAATTTGCCATCTGATCTAACTTCTGGAGGCAGTCAAAATGAGCCTTAGAATTCTTCCCTACCTTATTCCTGTGCTGAGATACAGGCTGCTCCAACCTGCTGTAAAATGCTTGATTTCGAGAGTGAGCGAAGCTAATGAAAACATTGTTGGGGTAAAACCTAAAGGGAAAGACCTAGCACCAAATCCAATTTGCCATCTGATCTAACTTCTGGAGGCAGTCAAAATGATCCTTAGAATTCTTCCCTACCTTATTCCTGTGCTGAGATACAGGCTGCTCCAACCTGCTGTAAAATGCTTGATTTCGAGAGTGAGCGAAACTAATGAAAACATTGTTGGGGTAAAACCTACAGGGAAAGACCTAGCACCAAATCCAATTTGCCATCTGATCTAACTTCTGGAGGCAGTCAAAATGATCCTTAGAATTCTTCCCTACCTTATTCCTGTGCTGAGATACAGGCTGCTCCAACCTGCTGTAAAATGCTTGATTTCGAGAGTGAGCGAAACTAATGAAAACATTGTTGGGGTAAAACCTAAAGGGAAAGACCTAGCACCAAATCCAATTTGCCATCTGATCTAACTTCTGGAGGCAGTCAAAATGAGCCTTAGAATTCTTCCCTACCTTATTCCTGTGCTGAGATACAGGCTGCTCCAACCTGCTGTAAAATGCTTGATTTCGAGAGTGAGCGAAACTAATGAAAACATTGTTGGGGTAAAACCTAAAGGGAAAGACCTAGCACCAAATCCAATTTGCCATCTGATCTAACTTCTGGAGGCAGTCAAAATGAGCCTTAGAATTCTTCCCTACCTTATTCCTGTGCTGAGATACAGGCTGCTCCAACCTGCTGTAAAATGCTTGATTTCGAGAGTGAGCGAAACTAATGAAAACATTGTTGGGGTAAAACCTAAAGGGAAAGACCTAGCACCAAATCCAATTTGCCATCTGATCTAACTTCTGGAGGCAGTCAAAATGAGCCTTAGAATTCTTCCCTACCTTATTCCTGTGCTGAGATACAGGCTGCTCCAACCTGCTGTAAAATGCTTGATTTCGAGAGTGAGCGAAACTAATGAAAACATTGTTGGGGTAAAACCTAAAGGGAAAGACCTAGCACCAAATCCAATTTGCCATCTGATCTAACTTCTGGAGGCAGTCAAAATGAGCCTTAGAATTCTTCCCTACCTTATTCCTGTGCTGAGATACAGGCTGCTCCAACCTGCTGTAAAATGCTTGATTTCGAGAGTGAGCGAAACTAATGAAAACATTGTTGGGGTAAAACCTAAAGGGAAAGACCTAGCACCAAATCCAATTTGCCATCTGATCTAACTTCTGGAGGCAGTCAAAATGAGCCTTAGAATTCTTCCCTACCTTATTCCTGTGCTGAGATACAGGCTGCTCCAACCTGCTGTAAAATGCTTGATTTCGAGAGTGAGCGAAACTAATGAAAACATTGTTGGGGTAAAACCTAAAGGGAAAGACCTAGCACCAAATCCAATTTGCCATCTGATCTAACTTCTGGAGGCAGTCAAAATGAGCCTTAGAATTCTTCCCTACCTTATTCCTGTGCTGAGATACAGGCTGCTCCAACCTGCTGTAAAATGCTTGATTTCGAGAGTGAGCGAAACTAATGAAAACATTGTTGGGGTAAAACCTAAAGGGAAAGACCTAGCACCAAATCCAATTTGCCATCTGATCTAACTTCTGGAGGCAGTCAAAATGAGCCTTAGAATTCTTCCCTACCTTATTCCTGTGCTGAGATACAGGCTGCTCCAACCTGCTGTAAAATGCTTGATTTCGAGAGTGAGCGAAACTAATGAAAACATTGTTGGGGTAAAACCTAAAGGGAAAGACCTAGCACCAAATCCAATTTGCCATCTGATCTAACTTCTGGAGGCAGTCAAAATGAGCCTTAGAATTCTTCCCTACCTTATTCCTGTGCTGAGATACAGGCTGCTCCAACCTGCTGTAAAATGCTTGATTTCGAGAGTGAGCGAAACTAATGAAAACATTGTTGGGGTAAAACCTAAAGGGAAAGACCTAGCACCAAATCCAATTTGCCATCTGATCTAACTTCTGGAGGCAGTCAAAATGAGCCTTAGAATTCTTCCCTACCTTATTCCTGTGCTGAGATACAGGCTGCTCCAACCTGCTGTAAAATGCTTGATTTCGAGAGTGAGCGAAACTAATGAAAACATTGTTGGGGTAAAACCTAAAGGGAAAGACCTAGCACCAAATCCAATTTGCCATCTGATCTAACTTCTGGAGGCAGTCAAAATGAGCCTTAGAATTCTTCCCTACCTTATTCCTGTGCTGAGATACAGGCTGCTCCAACCTGCTGTAAAATGCTTGATTTCGAGAGTGAGCGAAACTAATGAAAACATTGTTGGGGTAAAACCTAAAGGGAAAGACCTAGCACCAAATCCAATTTGCCATCTGATCTAACTTCTGGAGGCAGTCAAAATGAGCCTTAGAATTCTTCCCTACCTTATTCCTGTGCTGAGATACAGGCTGCTCCAACCTGCTGTAAAATGCTTGATTTCGAGAGTGAGCGAAACTAATGAAAACATTGTTGGGGTAAAACCTAAAGGGAAAGACCTAGCACCAAATCCAATTTGCCATCTGATCTAACTTCTGGAGGCAGTCAAAATGAGCCTTAGAATTCTTCCCTACCTTATTCCTGTGCTGAGATACAGGCTGCTCCAACCTGCTGTAAAATGCTTGATTTCGAGAGTGAGCGAAACTAATGAAAACATTGTTGGGGTAAAACCTAAAGGGAAAGACCTAGCACCAAATCCAATTTGCCATCTGATCTAACTTCTGGAGGCAGTCAAAATGAGCCTTAGAATTCTTCCCTACCTTATACCTGTGCTGAGATACAGGCTGCTCCAACCTGCTGTAAAATGCTTGATTTCGAGAGTGAGCGAAACTAATGAAAACATTGTTGGGGTAAAACCTAAAGGGAAAGACCTAGCACCAAATCCAATTTGCCATCTGATCTAACTTCTGGAGGCAGTCAAAATGAGCCTTAGAATTCTTCCCTACCTTATTCCTGTGCTGAGATACAGGCTGCTCCAACCTGCT
>NW_027142921.1:0-78704 GCF_026170545.1 Melanerpes formicivorus
CTTCTGGTCGTTGGGGTCCACACTGGGGGCAGCCAGGAGGGAGGGAAGGGAAGGGAGGGGAGAGGAGGGAGGGGAGGGGAGAGGAGCTGCAGGGAGGGCTCAGGACAGCAGCACCTGGAGCCCCTGGGAGCCCAGGGAGCTTCAGCCCTGACCCCCAGCAGCAAAGCCCCCACTGAGGCCTGCAGCACAAAGCTGCTCCAGGCAGGCTTCCATCTGCAGAACAGCCTGGGGGGGCCTGGGGGAGGGAGAGGGGCAAGGAGGAGGGGGAGGGGGCAGGGAGGAGGGAGAGGGGCAAGGGAGGAGGGGAGGGGGCAGGGAGGAGGGAGAGGGGCAAGGGAGGAGGGAGAGGGGCAAGGGAGGAGGAGGGAGAGGGGCAAGGGAGGAGGGGGGAGAGGGGCAAGGGAGGAGGGGGAGAGGGGCAAGGGAGGAGGGGGGAGAGGGGCAAGGGAGGAGGGGGGAGAGGGGCAAGGGAGGAGGGGGGAGAGGGGCAAGGGAGGAGGGGGGGAGAGGGGCAAGGGAGGAGGGGGGAGAGGGGCAAGGGAGGAGGGGAGGGGGGAGAGGGGCAAGGGAGGAGGAGGGAGAGGGGCAGGGAGGAGGGGGCAGGGAGGAGGGGGCAGGGAGAGGGGGCAGGGAGAGGGGGCAGGGAGAGGGGGCAGGGAGAGGGGGCAGGGAGAGGGGGCAGGGAGAGGGGGCAGGGAGAGGGGGCAGGGGCAGGGCCACTGCTGCTGCACAGCAGAATCACCTTCCAGAAGGGAGCTCTGTGGGGAGGAGCTGGCAGCCCTGCTGGACAGGTTGCCCATGGGCCCAAGGAGGGGCCAAGGAGGCCAATGGTCTCCTGGGGTGCATCAGGAGGAGTGCAGCCAGCAGGCTGAGGGAGGCTCTGCCCTGCCCAGGCCACAGCTGGGATCCTGGCTCCAGCTCAGGGCTCAGTGCAGGAGGCTCAGGGCCAGGCCATGTCCTCTGCAGCCTGCTGGGGGAGACCCTGCTGGGCCAGGGGGCTTGCACTGGGGGGGGTGCCCAGAGGTCCCTGCCAGCCCCAACCCTGATGGGGTGGTTGATGCTGCTGCTGGGGCTCTGGGGCTCCCCAGCCTCACCTGATGCTGCTGAGGGGCTCTGGGGCTCCCCAGCCTCACCTGATGCTGCTGAGGGGCTCTGGGGGCTCCCCAACCTCACCTGATGCTGCTGCTGGGCTCTGGGGGCTCCCCAGCCTCACCTGATGCTGCTGCTGGGCTCTGGGGGCTCCCCAGCCTCACCTGATGCTGCTGCTGGGCTCTGGGGCTCCCCAGCCTCACCTGATGCTGCTGCTGGGCTCTGGGGCTCCCCAGCCTGACCTGATGGGCTCTAGGGGTACCCCAGCCTCACCTGATGCTGCTGCTGGGCTCTGGGGGTCCCCCAGCCTGACCTGGGGTGTTTGATGCTGCTGCTGGGCTCTGGGGGCTCCCCAGCCTCACCTGATGCTGCTGAGGGGCTCTGGGGGCTCCCCAACCTCACCTGATGCTGCTGAGGGGGCTCTGGGGGCTCCCCAGCCTCACCTGCTGCTGCTGCTGGGCTCTGGGGGCTCCCCAGCCTCACCTGGTGCTGCTGCTGGGCTCTGGGGCTCCCCAGCCTCACCTGGTGCTGCTGCTGGGCTCTGGGGCTCCCCAGCCTCACCTGCTGCTGCTGCTGGGCTCTGGGGCTCCCCAGCCTCACCTGCTGCTGCTGCTGGGCTCTGGGGCTCCCCAGGCCTCACCTGCTGCTGCTGAGGGGGGCTCCCCAGCCTCACCTGATGACATGGTTGATGATGATGGGCTCTGGGGGCATCAGCAGGGCGTGAAGCCTCTGGGGGATCTCGGAGAACTTCATCCGCTGCGACTCGAATATCTGGGCCGGAAAGAGAGGGGTGAGGAGGGGAGGGGGAGGGGAGGGGAGGGCAGAGCTGAGAGGGAGGGCCCAGGGCTGGGCTGGGCTGGGCCAGGGGCTGCTACCTGCTGCAGGTACTTGTCACAGATGACAAACTCTCTCTCGTGGGGGTCCTGCAGCTTGTGGGTCTTGATGTACTGCCAGAGGGCCTGGATGATCACCGGCCGCGTCTGCGTGTGGATGCCCAGCAGCCGAGCCAGCCGGGGGTCCAGCTTGAACTGGGGGGGCTGGGAGGGGAGGGCAGGCTGGCTGCAGGCAGGGCTCCAGCAGCACAGCCCCCCCCAGGGCCCCCCCAGCCCCGCTCCCCCACCTGGTAGTCCAGCATCAGCAGCACGGTGCAGCGCACGTTGACGTCCCCCGGCCGCTTCACCTGGAAGCCGTCGGTCTCCTGGGTGGTGGCAGTGCGGGTGCCACTGCGAGGAGAGAGGGCCCTGAGCAGCGCCCCCCAGGCCTGCCCCCCCCGGGCCTCCTGCTGCCTGCCACCCAAAGGGCTTGCCAGGCACCCCCCAGCCTGCAGGGTAGGGGTGGGAGGGAGCCTGGAAGCTCCTCCTGCCCGGCCTGACCCCAACCGCCTCCACCCCGCTCAGCTCCGGCCCCTGCCCGGCTGGAGCTGACCCCCAGGAGCTGCACCTTGGCCACAGCAACCCCAGGCAGGGCTCCAAGGCTGGGGGCAGAGGTTGGTCAGGGAGAGGGCAGAAGGGCTCTGCAGAGGGAGCTGGGCAGGGGGGCAGAGCCCAGCAGGATGGCACTGAGCAGCTCCCAGGGCCAGGAGCTGCACCTTGGCCACAGCAACCCCAGGCACAGCTCCAGGCTGGGGGCAGAGGGGCTGAGAGCTGCCAGGCAGAGAGGGAGCTGGGGGTGCTGATTGACAGCTGCCTGAACAGGAGCCAGCAGTGTGCCCAGGGGGCCAGCAGGGCCAAGGGCAGCCTGGCCTGCAGCAGGAGCAGGGAGCTCATCCTGCCCTGTGCTCAGCACTGCTCAGGCCACACCTGCAGTCCTGTGCCCAGCTCTGGGCTCCTCAGCTCAAGAAGGACATTGAGAGGCTTGGAGGTGTCCAGAGAAGGGCAACAGAGCTGGGGAGGGGTCTGGGGCACAGCCCTGGGAGGAGAGGCTGAGGGAGCTGGGGTTGCTTAGCCTGGAGAGGAGGAGGCTCAGGGGAGACCTTCTTGCTCTCTGCAACTCCCTGCAGGGAGGTTGGAGCCAGGGGGGGGTTGGGCTCTGCTCCCAGGCACCCAGCACCAGAACAAGAGGACACAGCCCCAAGCTGTGCCAGGGGAGGTTCAGGCTGGAGGTGAGGAGAAAGTTCTTCCCAGAGAGAGAGATTGGCCCTGGGGATGTGCTGCCCAGGGAGGTGGTGGAGTCCCCAGCCCTGGAGGGGCTCAGGGGGGGCTTGGATGTGGCCACTGGGAGCCATGGCCTGGTCAGGAGGGCTGTGGTGCCAGGTTGGACCTGATGATCTCTGAGGTCTCTTCCAGCCTTAGTGAGGCTGGACTTGTTCAGACCTCCAGCAAACCAGGGGGAAAGCTGAGGCAAGGACTCAAGAGGCTCCCAGCCACTTGTGCAAGGCCTAAGGATCTCCCCACCCACCCCCCAGTGTCCCAAGGGTCCCCCTCAGCCACCAACCCAGGTCTGGAGGCCACCAGCAAGCAGCAGCTCACCTCCACCAGGTGATTGTCAGGGCCATACAGGTCCTTATCAAGCTCAATGACCAGAGACTTAAAGAAGGAGGAGAACTTCCTTTTCTGCTTGGTGGCATCATACTTGGACAGAGCAGACTGCAAGCAACACAGGAGGGGAAGGGTTAGGAGAGCTCAGGCACAGCCACCACTGCACCCTCCCCAAGCTCTGAACACCTCCAGGCTCCCCAAGCCCAGGCCTGGGAGTCCAGTTCCAAAGCCAGGAAGGGAAAGGAGGAGTTAAAAAAGGAGCTGCAGGGATGCAAGCACTCAGCACAGGTCCCACAGAAGTGCCCTGCCCCTCAGCTCCTGAGAGCTGCCAGAGCTCTGCACCACCCCTGCCCTGCCCTGCCCTGGGGCACCCTCTGGGCCCCCTCTCGGCCTTGCCACCATCAGACTCCTCGGAGAGCAGAGATGGAGGAGGAGGAGAGCAAGGCCCTGGCTCTGCCCTCAGGCACCAAGGAGCTGCCTTGGTGCAGCTGCAGAGCCTCAAAGGCCACCTCTGGGGCTGGGTTTTCCAGACTCACATCCTCCAGCAGCCTGCCCTCCACCCGCAGCTCCCAGGAGGCCACGGTGCCCTCCCCGTCCTCGGCGTCCGACTTGGCCGGGTTGAAGGTGTTGGAGATGAAGATTCTCAGCTTCCTCTTTTGCTGGAGGACAAACAGCAGCTCACCAGCCCTGCAGGGAGCTGCTTGCCAGCAGGCTCTGCTCTCTCCCCCCCCACCCCTGGCCCCCAGCCTGCACTGCTGCAGGGAGCTGCTCCTCCCCCAAGGCGCAGGACCCTGCTGGAGCTGGGAGGTTCTCCTCCCCTCTGCCCTGTGCTCAGCACTGCTCAGGCCACAGCTGCAGTCCTGGGGCCAGCTCTGGGCTCCTCAGGTCAGGAAGGACATTGAGAGGCTTGGAGGTGTCCAGAGAAGGGCAACAGAGCTGGGGAGGGGTCTGGGGCACAGCCCTGGGAGGAGAGGCTGAGGGAGCTGGGGTTGCTTAGCCTGGAGAGGAGGAGGCTCAGGGGAGACCTTCTTGCTCTCTGCAGCTCCCTGCAGGGAGGTTGGAGCCAGGGGGGGTTGGGCTCTGCTCCCAGGCACTCAGCACCAGAACAAGAGGACACAGCCTCAAGCTGTGCCAGGGTGATGTTTAGGAGGTGAGGAAGAAGCTCTTCACAGAAAGAGAGATTGGCCCTGGGGATGTGCTGCCCAGGGAGGTGGTGGAGTCCCCATCACTAGGAAGAGCCTGGCTGAGGCCCTTGGTGCCATGGTTGAGTTGATCAGATGGTGCTGGGGGAGAGGTTGGACCTGATGAGCTCTGAGGTCTTTTCCAAGCTGGTTAATCCCATCCCATCCCATCCCATCCCATCCCATCCCATCCCATCCCATCCCATCCCATCCCATCCCATCCCATCCCCACTGCACAGTGCAGTTATGGCTTGGGTGAGACAGCTCCCATCTGCCTCCCCCTGAGTCAGCCAAGCTGCTCTTAATGTGCTGGTGAAGCCCAAGCCCTCACACCTGCCCTGCAGGCCACTGCTGAGGCTGGGGAAGGGGAGCCCCAAGCCCCCCTGCCAGGGCAGGTTGCCGTGGGGCAGGGGCGAGGGGGAGCAGCAGGGCTGCAGCCCTACCTTGATGGGACGCTTCAGAGCCTCCTGGATGTCCAGGCGCTTCCTCATGATGGTCTGGTCCAGCTTCCTCTCGAAGGCCAAGAGGTCCATGTAGGCCTGGGACTCGGGCACCAGCTCCCGGATCTGCAGCCAGCCGGCGGCGGCAGCCAGGCTCAGCCCTGCCCCGGCCGGCGGCGCTGTGCCCCTGTGCTGCTGTGCCCCTGCTGTGCCCCTGCCCTGCTGTGCCCCTGCCCTGCTGTGCCCCTGCTGTGCCCCTGCCCTGCCCCTGCCCTGCTGTGCCCCTGCTGTGCCCCTGCTGTGCCCCTGTGCTGCTGTGCCTCTGCTGTGCCCCTGCCCTGCTGTGCCCCTGCTGCGCCCCTGCCTGCTGTGCCCCTGCTGTGCCCCTGCTGCACCCCTGCCCTGCTGTGCCCCTGCCCTGCTGTGCCCCTGCTGCACCCCTGCCCTGCTGTGCCCCTGCTGCACCCCTGCCCTGCTGTGCCCCTGCCCCTGCTGTGCCCCTGCTGTGCCCCTGCTGCGCCCCTGCCCTGCTGTGCCCCTGCCCTGCTGCGCCCCTGCTGCGCTGTGCCCCTGCCGCACTCCTGCACTGCTGTGCCCCTGCCTGCTGCGCCCCTGCTGCGCTGTGCCCCTGCCTGCTGCACTCCTGCACTGCTGTGCCCCTGCCTGCTGCACCCCTGCTGCGCTGTGCCCCTGCCTGCTGCACTCCTGCACTGCTGTGCCCCTGCCTGCTGCACCCCTGCTGTGCTGTGCCCCTGCCCCAGGCTGAAGCAGCAGCAGCCGGCAGCACTGTGCCCCTGCTGTGCCCCTGCTGCACCCCTGCCTGCTGCACCCCTGCCTGCTGCACCCCTGCTGTGCCCCTGTGCTGCTGTGCCCCTGCCCTGCTGTGCCCCTGTGCTGCTGTGCCCCTGCCTGCTGCGCCCCTGCTGCGCTGTGCCCCTGCTGCGCCCCTGTGCTGCTGCGCCCCTGCTGTGCCCCTGCCCTGCTGTGCCCCTGCCCTGCTGTGCCCCTGCTGTGCCCCTGCTGCGCCCCTGCTGCGCCCCTGCTGCGCTGTGCCCCTGCCCTGCTGCGCCCCTGCTGTGCTGTGCCCCTGCCTGCTGCACTCCTGCACTGCTGTGCCCCTGCCTGCTGCACCCCTGCTGTGCTGTGCCCCTGCCCCAGGCTGAAGCAGCAGCAGCCGGCAGCACTGTGCCCCTGCTGTGCCCCTGCTGCACCCCTGCCCTGCTGCACCCCTGCCCCAGGCTGCAGCAGCAGCAGCCGGCAGCACTGTGCCCCTGCTGTACCCCCTGCCTGCTGCGCTGTGTCCCTGCCATGCCCCTGCCCCAGGCTGCTGTGCCCCTGCTATGCTGCACCCCTGCCCCAGGCTGCTGAACTGTGCCCCTGCCATGCCCCTGCCCTGCACTGCTGTGCCCCTGCCCCCATGCTGCTGTGCCCCTGCCATGCCCCTGCCCCTGGCTGCCCTGCCCCTGCCCCACTGTGCACCTGCCCCATGCTGCTGCGCCCCTGCCGTGCTCCTGCCCCTGCCTGCAGTGCCCTGTGCTCCTGTGCCCCTGCCGTGCTCCTGCCCCTGCCTGCAGTGCCCTGTGCTCCTGTGCCCCTGCCATGCTCCTGCCCCTGCCTGCAGTGCCCTGTGCTCCTGTGCCCCTGCCATGCTCCTGCCCCTGCCTGCAGTGCCCTGTGCTCCTGTGCCCCTGCCGTGCTCCTGCCCCTGCCTGCAGTGCCCTGTGCTCCTGTGCCCCTGCCATGCTCCTGCCCCTGCCTGCAGTGCCCTGTGCTCCTGTGCCCCTGCCATGCTCCTGCCCCTGCCTGCAGTGCCCTGTGCTCCTGTGCCCCTGCCATGCTCCTGCCCCTGGCTGCTGTGCCCCTGCCTGCCATGCCCCTACCCACAGTGCCCTACCCTCCTGTGCCCCTGCCTGCAGTGCCCTGCACTGCTGCATCCCTGCCCTGCCCCCTGCCCCGGCTCCTGTGCCCCTACCCTGCCCCTGCCCCTGCCCCTCACTCACCCTCTGAGGCAGGATCTTGTCAGCCATCTTCTTCTTCTTGGCACTGCCAGGGAGAAGAGGCAGAGAGAGAGAGGCATTAAAATGGCAACCACCCTCTGCAAGCCAGCTGCAGCCTTCCAGGAGGGGGGAAGAGGATGCTCTGCTCCCTGCCGAGAGGCTTCAGGCAGCTCCTGGCTGCCAGGCTCCCTCCCTCCGGAGCTCTCCTCTGCCCTCAGCAGGTTCTGCATTCCCCTGCCCACAGCTCCAGCGCTGCAGAAGGTTCCCCAGCCCCTGGGGGGGGGGGGCTGCAGGGGGCTGGGAAGGGCCAAGCGACAGAGCCCCCCCCCCTCCCCCAACCCCCCCCCCCCCCCAAAGGCAGCCTCCAGCCCTGCTCAGCTGCGGGCTGGGCTGCCCGGGGGGAGGTGCAGCAGCTCCCTGGGGCGCTGTGCCCTGCCGGGAGCCCCCCCCCGAGGGGCCGCGCAGGGAGCTGAGGACCCCCTTGTGGCCACCCGCAGGAGCCCCGAGCAGCCCGAGGCACGACCCAGGAGAGGAGCTGTGTGCCGGCTCCCTGCGGCCAGCTCCGCTCCCTGCCGCCGCCCCGGCCCCTGCCGCCGCCCCCCAGACCCATTTCGGGGCCGGGTCTTGGGGGGGGGGGGTGTGACCCTGCCCGGATCCCCAAACCCGCCCCCCCCTACCCCGCGGGGCCTTTCGTGGGGAGAGGCAAGGCTCCGGGATGCCCCCCCCGGGATGCCCCCCCCGGGATGCCCCCCCCCCCCGGGGCCGCCCCCCCCCCCCCCCCCGCCCCCCCCCCCGCCCCCGCCGCCGGTGCTTACTTGTGGTTGCGGTTGGGCACAGCCTGGGGCTGCACCTGCTGCAGCTGCTGCGGCGCCGGCCTCTTGCGCGCCGGGTCCAGGCTGGCCTGAGCCATGCCGGGCCGCACCGCCGGGCTCCCGCCGTACCCGGGCGGCCCCATGGAAGGGCCCTGCGGCGCCAACCGGCTGCCCGGTAACATCCCGGGGCGCTATGGGGGGGAGGGGAGGGGGGGAAAGAACAGAAGCGCTCCAGCGGCCGCCCGGGAGGGGCTGCGGCTGCCGCTGCCGATGCTGCTCCCGATGCTGCCCCCCGCCCCGCCGCCCCCCCGCCCCGCCCCGCCCCGCGCGCCCCCGCCGGCCCCCTCCCCCGCCTCACCGGGTAAGCGGCTCCCGGGAGCGGCGAGCGATACAGGCCCTGGCCCGGCGCCGGGCCCATGCGTACCGGCGTGCCCGGGCCCAGCGCGCCGGCCCCGGCCGCGGCGCCGCCGCCGCCGCCGCTGGGAGTCACCGACTGGAAGCCCGCCCGCGCCGCCATCTTCCCCCACACAAAGGGGAGCGGGGCCGGAACCGGAGCTGGCCACAGAGAGCCCCCGCGGGGGGAGGGGAGGGGAGGGGGGGCCCCCGCGCCAGAGCGGCGCCGCCTGCCCGCGCCGCCCTCTGCTGGCCGGAGGAGCGCGCTGGAGGACCGCGCGGCGGGCGGGCGGCGGGCGGCGGGCAGCGGGCAGCGGGCAGCGGGCAGCGGGCAGGGGGCAGGAGGCGGGCAGAGGGGGCAGGCAGGGTGCTGGCAGGGGACAGGCAGTGGGCAGGGGGCTGGCAGCGGGCAGCGGGCTGGCAAGGGGCTGGCAGCGGGCAGGGGGCAGGCAGGGGACAGGCAGTGGTCAAGGGGCTGGCAGCGGGCAGAGGGGGCAGGCAGGGGGCTGGCAGGGGACAGGGGGCTGGCAGTGAGCAGGGAGCTCGAAGCCGGCAGGCAGGGGGCAGACAGTGGGCAGCGGGCACGGCAGGGGGCTGGCAGCGGGCAGGAAGGGGGCAGGCAGCAGGCAGGGGGCTGGCAGCAGGCAGGAAGGGGGCAGGCAGCAGGCAGGGGGCTGGCAGCGGGCAGGGGGGCTGGCAGCAGGCAGGAAGGGGGCAGGCAGCAGGCAGGGGGCTGGCAGCGGGCAGGAAGGGGGCAGGCAGCAGGCAGGGGGCTGGCAGCAGGCAGGAAGGGGGCAGGCAGCAGGCAGGGGGCTGGCAGCAGGCAGGAAGGGGGCAGGCAGCGGGCAGGGGGCTGGCAGCGGGCAGGGAGCTCAAAGCCGGCAGGCAGGGGGCTGGCAGCAGGCAGGAAGGGAGCAGGCAGCGGGCAGGGGGCTGGCAGCGGGCAGGGAGCTCAAAGCCGGCAGGCAGGGGGCAGACAGTGGGCAGCGGGCAGGCAGGGGGCTGGCAGCAGGCAGGAAGGGAGCAGGCAGCGGGCAGGGGGCTGGCAGCGGGCAGGAAGGGAGCAGGCAGCAGGCAGGGGGCTGGCAGCGGGCAGGAAGGGGGCTGGCAGGTGGGCAGGGAGCTCGAAGCCGGCAGGCAGGGGGCAGACAGTGGGCAGCGGGCAGGCAGGGGGGCTGGCAGCAGGCAGGAAGGGAGCAGGCAGCGGGCAGGGGGCTGGCAGCGGGCAGGAAGGGAGCAGGCAGCAGGCAGGGGGCTGGCAGCGGGCAGGGGGCAGGCAGCAGGCAGGCAGCGGGCAGGGGGCAGGCAGCGGGCAGGCAGCGGGCAGGAAGGGAGCAGGCAGCAGGCAGGGGGCTGGCAGCAGGCAGGAAGGGGGCAGGCAGCAGGCAGGGGGCTGGCAGCAGGCAGGAAGGGGGCAGGCAGCAGGCAGGGGGCTGGCAGCAGGCAGGGGGCTGGCAGCAGGCAGGAAGGGAGCAGGCAGCAGGCAGGGGGCTGGCAGCGGGGCAGGAAGGGGGCAGGGGGCTGGCAGCAGGCAGGAAGGGAGCAGGCAACGGGCAGGGGGCTGGCAGCGGGCAGGAAGGGGGCAGGCAGCGGGCAGGGGGCTGGCAGCAGGCAGGGGGCTGGCAGCGGGCAGGGGGCAGGCAGCAGGCCAGGAAGGGGGCAGGCAGCAGGCAGGGGGCTGGCAGCGGGCAGGGGCGTGCCGGGGATGGGTTCTGGGGGCCATGTTTGGGCCATGGCAGGGGGTGGGAGGGTGCAGGGTCTTAGAGCAAGGGCCTGGGGCTAGGAGCAGGGGGTTAAGGCATGGCCCTGGGGTGGGTGCAGGCTCTTGCAGCAGGGTCTTGGAGCTGCTTGGGAGGGGGCAGGGTCTTAGGGCAAGACTCTGAGTGGTAGGGGAAGGTGCAGGGTGCTGGGGGGTTAGGGAAGGGTACAGGATCTCTGAGGGTTGGTCTTAGGGGTGCTGGGTTGAAGGGGAGTCTGTGAGGGCTGCAAGGGCCCTGGGGCAGCAGAGTCCTGTGGGTGCTAGCAGCAGGCTGGGAGAGGCTGCAGGCTCTGTGCAGGACCACCTGTGGGAGAGTTTCCAGCTCCCTGAATCCTTCCTTGGGCTGGCAGCCATCGAGCTCCTTTTGCTTGTGCTCAGGGAGCTGTCAGCCCACCTCAGCTGACACCAGACTGGTTCTGATCTCTCCTGTCCTAATTTAGCCTGGCTGATTTCCACTGCAGCCCTCAGAGTTTACTGCAGAGGAACTGCTCCAGTCAGAGCCACCCTGGGGCTGAGGCGGTTTGGGGTCAGAGCCACCCTGGGGCTGAGGCGGTTTGGGGTCAGCCCCACGCTTGCCAGGTCATAGCTGTCACAGGCACCTGCCTGGTGCAGGAGGTGCTGGTCCTGAAGGACCTGAAGCCTGCCTTGCTCTGGGGGTGTGCTCAGGGGAAGGCAGGTTGGCTGCCCTGGGGCTGGGAGTGACATCTCCAGCCAGGCCAGGCTGGTGGGGGGCGCGGATGGAGCCCGCGTCCGGCTCTGGCAGGAGGTGTCCCTGCCCGAGGGATTCACTCCCCGAATCTCCCAACTAAAGGCCACTTTCTGCAAGCATTAACATTCAGTTCCCTCTTCCCTCCAGCACCTGCCGGGGTGGCTGCTCAGCAGGAGGAGAGGGAGGCAGCACGAAGCCAGCCAAGGGGAGCCGTCCCCCCCCTCCCCCAAGCGCTAATCGAGCGATGCTCGGCGATGCTCACCGCCGGTGCCGGGGGCTGCCCCGCCCGGTGCCCGGCCGGGCAGAGGGGTGGGGGTGTGCTGGCAGCTTTCCTGCCGGCTTTGGCGTCCCTACCCTTGCTGGAGGGCAGGGAGCTCCGAGCGCAGCCCTCCAGTTGTTGTCTCAGCATCCCTCTGTCCGTGCAGCTAATTTAATGCCACCTCCGCCCGGCCTGGCGCCCAGCAGCCTGATGAAATATTCATGGGGAGGAAGAGCAGTGGAACTTATCTGCTCCTTTATTGTTCAGATGCAGCTTGGACAGAGGCTCAAAGCCTGGCAAGGAGGAGCCTTTGGGGGGCAAGGTTTGCAAAAGCTGCCTGGCTCTCCTGGGAAGGACACAGAGAGAGAGAGGGAGAGGCAGGGAGGAGAGGGAGAGAAAAGCAAGGAGTGGAGGCAGGGAGGAAGGGAGGGAGGGAGGGAGGAACTTCAGAGGGCTGAAGAACCTCTACAGAGACAGGCTGAAAGAATTGGGGCTGTGCAGCCTGGAGAGGAGAAGGCTGCAGGGAGACCTCAGAGCTGTGCTGCAGTGCCTGAAGGGGACCTGCAGGGAGGGACTGCTCAGAAGGGGCTGTGGGGATAGGACAAGGGGGGGCACGGGTTGGGAACTGGAGCAGGGCAGGTTTAGGTTGGACACCAGGAGGAAGTTCTGCAGAGTGAGGGTGGGGAGGGCACCAGGACAGGCTGCCCAGGGAGGTGGTTGAGGCCCCAGCCCTGGAGACATTGAAGGTCAGACTGGACGTGGCCCTGGGCAGCCTGCTGCAGCTGGAGCCCTCCCTGCTGCCTGCAGGGGTCTGCACAAGATGCCCTCGGAGAGTCCCTTCCAACCCCATGCAGTGTGTGAATCGCTGACTTGAGAGCTGATCAGCTTGGCACGGGGAGCAGATGAACCTCAGGGTCTTGAGAGGCTCCAACACCGCAGGGGCAGAGCTGGGAGAGACCCCAGCCCCTTGTCCCCCCCTGGGAGCAGCCCTCTCTGTACCCTCACCCCAGCTATGCTCTGTGAGAACCACGAGGAGGAGATCTGCCCAGCCCTGCCCAGCCCAGCCCAGCTCAGCCCAGCCCAGCCCTGCCCAGCCCTGCCCTGCCCAGCCCAGCCCAGCCCTGCCCAGCCCAGCCCAGCCCAGCCCTGCCCTGCCCAGCCCAGCCCAGCCCAGCTCAGCCCAGCCCAGCCCTGCCCAGCCCTGCCCTGCCCTGCCCAGCCCCAGCCCTGCCCTGCCCTGCCCAGCCCAGCCCTGCCCAGCCCTGCCCAGCCCTGCCCTGCCCAGCCCTGCCCTGCCCTGCCCAGCCCAGCCCTGCCCAGCCCTGCCCAGCCCTGCCCTGCCCAGCCCTGCCCTGCCCTGCCCAGCCCTGCCCAGCCCTGCCCTGCCCAGCCCAGCCCAGCCCTGCCCTGCCCTGCCCAGCCCTGCCCAGCCCTGCCCTGCCCAGCCCTGCCCAGCCCAGCCCTGCCCTGCCCTGCCCTGCCCTGCCCAGCCCTGCCCTGCCCAGCTCAGCTCAGCTCTGCCCAGCCCAGCCCAGCCCAGCCCTGCCCAGCCCTGCCCAGCCCTGCCCAGCCCTGCCCTGCCCTGCCCAGCCCTGCCCTGCCCAGCCCTGCCCAGCCCAGCCCAGCCCTGCCCTGCCCTGCCCTACCCTGCCCTGCCCTGCCCTGCCCAGCCCAGCCCAGCCCAGCCCAGCCCTGCCCTGCCCTGCCCAGCCCAGCCCTGCCCTGCCCTGCCCAGCCCTGCCCAGCCCAGCCCTGCCCTGCCCAGCCCTGCCCTGCCCAACCCAGCCCTGCCCAGCCCTGCCCAGCCCTGCCCTGCCCTGCCCAGCTCAGCTCAGCCCTGCCCAGCCCAGCCCAGCCCAGCCCAGCCCAGCCCTGCCCTGCCCTGCCCAGCCCAGCCCAGCCCTGCCCTGCCCTGCCCTGCCCTGCCCAGCCCTGCCCTGCCCTGCCCAGCCCAGCCCTGCCCTGCCCAGCCCTGCCCAGCCCTGCCCAGCCCTGCCCTGCCCTGCCCAGCCCAGCCCTGCCCTGCCCTGCCCAGCCCTGCCCAGCCCAGCCCTGCCCTGCCCAGCCCAGCCCTGCCCTGCCCTGCCCAGCTCAGCTCAGCCCCTGCCCAGCCCAGCCCTGCCCAGCTCAGCTCAGCCCTGCCCTGCCCTGCCCAGCTCAGCTCAGCCCTGCCCTGCTCAGCCCTGCCCAGCCCAGCCCAGCCCAGCCCAGCCCTGCCCTGCCCTGCCCAGCCCAGCCCTGCCCTGCCCTGCCCTGCCCTGCCCAGCCCAGCCCTGCCCTGCCCTGCCCTGCCCTGCCCAGCCCTGCCCTGCCCTGCCCAGCCCAGCCCTGCCCTGCCCAGCCCTGCCCAGCCCAGCCCAGCCCTGCCCTGCCCTGCCCTACCCTGCCCTGCCCAGCCCAGCCCAGCCCAGCCCAGCCCTGCCCTGCCCAGCCCTGCCCAGCCCAGCCCAGCCCTGCCCTGCCCTGCCCAGCCCAGCCCAGCCCTGCCCTGCCCAGCCCTGCCCAGCCCAGCCCAGCCCTGCCCAGCCCTGCCCTGCCCTGCCCAGCCCTGCCCAGCCCTGCCCTGCCCTGCCCTGCCCAGCCCAGCCCAGCCCAGCCCAGCCCTGCCCTGCCCAGCCCTGCCCTGCCCTGCCCAGCCCAGCCCAGCCCAGCCCTGCCCTGCCCAGCCCAGCCCAGCCCTGCCCTGCCCAGCCCTGCCCTGCCCTGCCCAGCTCAGCCCTGCCCAGCCCAGCCCAGCCCTGCCCTGCCCAGCCCAGCCCAGCCCTGCCCTGCCCTGCCCAGCCCAGCCCTGCCCTGCCCTGCCCAGCCCTGCCCAGCCCAGCCCTGCCCTGCCCAGCCCAGCCCTGCCCTGCCCTGCCCAGCTCAGCTCAGCCCTGCCCAGCCCAGCCCTGCCCAGCTCAGCTCAGCTCAGCCCTGCCCAGCCCAGCCCTGCCCAGCTCAGCTCAGCCCTGCCCTGCTCAGCCCTGCCCAGCCCAGCCCAGCCCAGCCCAGCCCTGCCCTGCCCTGCCCAGCCCAGCCCTGCCCTGCCCTGCCCTGCCCAGCCCTGCCCTGCCCTGCCCAGCCCAGCCCTGCCCTGCCCAGCCCTGCCCAGCCCTGCCCTGCCCAGCCCAGCCCTGCCCTGCCCAGCCCTGCCCTGCCCAGCCCAGCCCTGCCCTGCCCTGCCCTGCCCTGCCCAGCCCTGCCCTGCCCTGCCCTGCCCAGCCCAGCCCAGCCCTGCCCTGCCCTGCCCTGCCCAGCCCTGCCCAGCCCAGCCCAGCCCAGCCCAGCCCAGCCCTGCCCTGCCCTGCCCTGCCCAGCCCTGCCCTGCCCTGCCCTGCCCAGCCCAGCCCAGCCCTGCCCTGCCCTGCCCTGCCCAGCCCTGCCCAGCCCAGCCCAGCCCAGCCCCCTCGGCTCAGCATCTCCTCACACTTCTCCGTTCTCCTCCCCTCTGCCCTGAGGCTTTGCTTGCTTGGCTCTCCCCTGTGCCTTTGCATAACCCTTCCCCCCCCTGCCCTCCCCGGGAGCACCTTCACTTCCCCGCCCCTGCTGGCAGCAGCTCCTCTGGAACCACCTTCCCCACGCAGCAGGGCTCTGGCTCCAGGCAGCCCAGCAGCCTCCAGGGCTGGGTGATTGTACCTCAGAGCCTGTTTCTGCCGGCAGCTTTGGCAGCCAGGGAGCGGTGAGCAGGGATCCTTGCCAGGGAGCAGCAGAGGCGATGCCCTCCCAGCCCTCCTTAGCTGCAGGGAGCTCTGTGGGGCTGCAGCAGCCACACAACCTGCAAGGCAAAGGCAGCAGCCTGCAGCAAGCTGCTGCCCAGCACCTCAGGACCTGGCTTTGCCTCATCCCACCCTCACCTGCTCCATCAGAAATGCTTCCTGCGGGGTGGGATGAGCTCCTTGGCTGGAGCCCAGCCCCAGTGAGGCTGTACCCTCACTGCCTGCCCCATGCCAACAGCAGTGAGGGGACAGGAGCAGCCCTGGGGCTGCTGAGCCTGCAGAGGAGCAGCCCCAGAGGGGACCTGAGCTGTGCTCAGCAAGTTGCTAAAGGACCTGTGGGGGGCAAGAGGCTGGGGCCAGACTCAGGGGCAGGGCAAGGGGCAGGGGGCACAAAGTGGAGCCCAGGAGGTGCCAGCTGAGCAGGAGGGGAAACTTCCTCGGTGTGAGGGTGCTGGAGGCCTGGAGCAGGCTGCTCAGAGAGGTTGTGGAGCTTCCCTCTCTGGAGAGCTTCCAGCTCCCCCTGGGCATTTTGACCCTGGGCTGGATGCAGGGTGGGGTTGGGCTGGGGGGGCTCCAGAGGTCCCTTGCAGCCTCACCCTGCTGGGGCTCTGGCCTTCAGTCCCACCTCTGCTGCTGCTGCTGTTGTGTTACTCTTGTGCTCAGCTGAAGTCAGCCTGGACCAAAGCCTTATCCTCCCCTTGCCCTTGATCTCAGCTCCCAAGATTTCAGCCATGGCTTTGGGAGCATCCTGGCTGCCATCCCCCACCTGCCTCCTTGGGGAGGAGCTGCCAGCAGCTCATGGAGAGAGAGAGAGAGAGAGAGAGAAAGGCTGAGCCTGGAGGAGTTCTATCATTCTTTATATCATCATTAAGAGTAGCAGGTATTGATGTACAATGCATCTGTCATCTTGTTGTGCTTCCTATGAAAATGTGTGTACATAGTACAGATACCAGAGAGAATTCCACACTTTATACACTTTTGAAGGCATTCAGAGATCGGGGAGAGGGAGATGGCACAAGAACAAGGCCCTAAATGCTACTGGATGGGTATCTACACTGGCATGGTGCATACAGAGATATATATATATATGTACACATATATATATAGTCAAGGGACAGCAGAGGGGGGCAGTAGAAAACGCAGGGTGAGACAGGAGGTGGACAGGAAAAGGTTCCACAGGTGAGTGCCAAAGTCACATCCCAGCCCCATCCTGAAAGGCTTTAATGGGCAGGAGGAGGGAAGAAGGAAAGGAGGGAGAGAGGAGGGAAAAGGGGGAGAGAGGAAGGAAAAGGGGGAGAGAGGAAGGAAAGGAGTGAGAGAGGAAGGAAAAGGAGGGAGAGAGGAAGGAAAAGGAGGGAGAGAGGAAGGAAAAGGGGGAGAGGAAGGAAAAGGGGGAGAAGAAGGAAAAGGGGGAGAAGAAGGAAAAGGGGGAGAAGAAGGAAAAGGGGGAGAAGAAGGAAAAGGGGGAGAAGAAGGAAAGGAGGGAGAGAGGAAGGAAAGGAGGGAGAGAGGAAGGAAAGGAGGGAGAGAGGAAGGAAAGGAGGGAGAGGAGAAGGAAAAGAGGGAGAGGGGAAGGAAAAGAGGGAGAGGGGAAGGAAAAGAGGGAGAGGGGAAGGAAAAGGGGGGAGAGGAAGGAAAGGAGGGAGAGAGGAAGGAAAGGAGGGAGAGGGGAAAGAAAAGGGGGAGAGAGGAAGGAAAGGGGGAGAGAGGAAGGAAAGGGGGAGAGAGGAAGGAAAGGGGGAGAGAGGAAGGAAAGGGGGAGAGAGGAAGGAAAGGGGGAGAGAGGAAGGAAAGGGGGAGAGAGGAAGGAAAGGGGGAGAGAGGAAGGAAAGGGGGAGAGGGGAGAGAGGGAAAGAGAAGAGAGGAGAGAGGAAGAGAGAAGAGAAGAGAGAGAAGAGGAGAGAAGAGAGAAAGGAGAGAAGAGAGGAAGAGGGTAGAGAGGGAGAGGAATAGAGAAGAGAGAAGAGAGGAAGAGAGAATAGAGGGAGGGAGGAAGGAAGGAAGGAAGGAAGGAAGGAAGGAAGGAAGGAAGGAAGGAAGGAAGGAAGGAAGGAAGGAAGGAAGGAAGGAAGGAAGGAAGGAAGGAAGGAAGGAAGGAAGGAAGGAAGGAAGGAAGGAAGGGAAAGAAAGAAAAGAAGGAAGGAGACAGCAGGAAAGGAAAGAAATGAGAGACAAGGAAACGTCAGGGAAAATCCATAAGAAAATTTATGGACGTGGCCGACCCATCCTCTTTGGGTGGTTGCTGGGTACAAAGGGCTGACCCCCAGGTCCTAATTTTGGTCAGGAAGCAAATAATAATAATAATAATTAATAATAATAATAATCTTAATAATAATAATAATTAATCATAACAATACTATTCTTCATCATCATCATCATCATCATCATCATGACAATAACAAACCCCAAAGCTGCAGTCCCCAACCCACGCTGCCGAACAGACTTATTGCAAAAGCTCCGCAGGTTAAGTAGCACTTTGGCCCCGGGGGGGGCAGGGGGGGGGGCTCTGGCTTTGATGGGGAGGGGGGCTGGGGGGCTGGGGGAGGGGCTGCCAGGGGCCGCCAGGGGCTGCCAGGGGCTGGGGGGAGCCAATTTCCGCTGACCCCAGAGCGGCGTTCGAGGGCCCCGGGGAGCAGCGGCTCGGCCGGCGCCAGCCACAGCCTGGCTGCCAGGGCAGGACTCTGTGTGCCAGGGGGAGGGCAGCGATGGGAGGAGCAGTGGTGGTCCCCAGGCAGTGCCCCAAAGATGCCCAGGGCCTTCGTGGTGCCCAGGGGCAGCTGCTGTGGGGGTGGTTTGTGGGGTGGGAGCCTGTGGTCCCGTGGACCGGAGCACCCTGGGCCTTGGGGTGTCCCTCGACCTGGGAGCCCCCTGGGTGTTGGGGGTCCCAGGGTGGTGCCCTGGGGCTGTCCCCTGTGGGGACCCTGCCTGAGCCAGGCTGTGGCCGCAGCCAAAAGGGGGCCCAGAGATTCCTCTCCACCTTGCTCCCCAGGATGGCTGCTTGGGGGGGGGCTCTGCAAGGGGCAGCTGCAGGCTCCCTGGGGACAGGAGGGGCTGTGGGGCAGGGCTGGCATCAGCCAGGCTGTGTGGAGCCCAGGAGGGATGGGCAGGGAGCCCACAGCTGGCATGGGCAAGGGAGCGTGCCTGGGCGCTGGGGACCTCAGTGCCAAGGTGACAACCCCTGACCAAATCCCCTCTGGTGCCTGTGGCCACCCAGCAAGCTGGGTGCCCTGGCATCGCTGTCACCCGGCCAGGGCGACGAGGAAGACGTTTCAGAGAGGTGGCAGTGCCCTATCTTCGTGCCCATGGAGTGGCCAGGAGTGCCCAGGCCAGGCTGGGCTGCAGGCCACCAAGGTTCCAGGGGACAGCGAAGCTCTCCCAGGACTGCCAGCTCCACTGCTCTGCCTGCCTGGCACAGCCGTGGGGCTCCTGGCTGATCCCTCCTGCCTGGCACAGTCGTGGGGCTCCTGGCTGATCCCTCCTGCCCGGCACAGTCGTGGGGCTCCTGGCCGATCCCTCCTGCCTGGCACAGTCGTGGGGCTCCTGGCTGATCCCTCCTGCCTGGCACAGCCGTGGGGCTCCTGGCTGATCCCTCCTGCCTGGCACAGCCGTGGGGCTCCTGGCTGATCCCTCCTGCCTGGCACAGTCGTGGGGCTCCTGGCTGATCCCTCCTGCCTGGCACAGCCGTGGGGCTCCTGGCCGATCCCTCCTGCCTGGCACAGTCGTGGGGCTCCTGGCTGATCCCTCCTGCCTGGCACAGCCGTGGGGCTCCTGGCTGATCCCTCCTGCCTGGCACAGCCGTGGGGGCTCCTGGCCAATGCCTCCTGCCTGGCACAGCCGTGGGGCTCCTGGCTGATCCCTCCTGCCTGGCACAGCCGTGGGGCTCCTGGCCGATCCCTCCTGCCGGGCACAGCCGTGGGGCTCCTGGCTGATCCCTCCAGCCTGGCACAGCCGTGGGGCTCCTGGCTGATCCCTCCTGCCTGGCACAGCCGTGGGGCTCCTGGCCGATCCCTCCTGCCGGGCACAGCCGTGGGGCTCCTGGCTGATCCCTCCTGCCGGGCACAGCCGTGGGGGCTCCTGGCCGATCCCTCCTGCCGGGCACAGCCGTGGGGCTCCTGGCTGATCCCTCCTGCCTGGCACAGCCGTCCCAGCAAGCACTGGCCAAGGGGCTGGAGCAGGATGAGCATGGAGACAGTGGACAGACAGACGGACAGGGCTGTGGATGGAGGCTCTGTGGCCGGGCAGTTGCTTCTTCTTGGCTTCTGGGTTTCGAGTTAAAAAGGCTGAGAGGAGCCGAGGGCAGGAGCGGGGCGGTGCCCCCTGCCCGCTGTGCGTGTCGCTCCCCGCCCCGAGGGCATGGCCGGGCTGGAGCCTCCTCGAGTCTCTGAGCGAGCAGGGCAGGCGTGGAGCAGCTGCCGTGGGGGGTCCCAGCGTGACCCCACCCCACCGCCTGCCCCCCCTCAAGTCCGAGGCCGTCGCTCGTGTCCGTGTCCCACCGCGGCGAGGAGCAAGGTCCCCTTAGGTGTCTGTCCCTCCGCTGGCGCCGGCAGGGAGCAGGGGCAGCTCTCCAGAGGGCTTTGGTAGCTCAGGTTCTACATCCAGACGTCGGTTAGCAGGTGAAGTCCTCGAAGGTGCCCCGGGCCGGGTGGTGAGGTAGGATGTTGGCTGCGTAGGTCATGCCAGCCGGGTGCCCCCGCAGGCTCTCACAGGGATTCTGTGGGGCAGAGGGGGGGGGATGGATCACTGGTGACCCCCTCCCGCCCCTCGGCACAGCTGGGGCAGCTGCTGAGCCGGCAGGGAGGGGGGCGGCAGCCGCCCCGGCTGGCACAGCTGGCACTCACGTGGCGCTTGACGTCGTCCATGCTGAGCGTGACGCCCTTGTCCGAGTTGTTCCTCTTGTGGTTCTTGTGGCACTTGGCCCCCCGGCACAGCCGGTGCTTGATCACCTGCAGGACCCAGGGCTCAGCTCCCCCCAGTGCCACCCCAGCGCTGTGGCGCTCCGAGGGGCTGTGGGCAGCGGTGCCAGCCCGGGGGGGGGGCGGGGGGGGGGGGGGCAGAGGCGCTCACCTCGTAGGCGTAGTCGAAGAGCTCCAGCACGGTGAGGATGCTGGCCCCGATGAAGAGCCCCATCTGCCCCCCAATGTCACCTGCAGGGCAGAGGGAAGCCATCAGGGCGGCACAGCCTGGTGGCAGAGGGGGCAGAGCTGCGGGCGGTGCCCGGCGGCGGCGCCGGGGGGGGCTGGCTCTGCGTCCGCGCCGCCGGCACAGCCTGGCACAGCCTGGGGAGCAGAGCCGCGGGGGATGGCAGCAGCCCCGGGGGCCAGCACTCACCCAGCAGCCCAGCCACCTCGTAGGCCTTCTTCTGCTCTATGGTCTCATAGTTCAGGGCCTCGAAGAAGATGTCCAGCACCAGGATGTTCTCCCTGGGGAGTGAGAGGACAGGAGGAAAGGCTTGGAGCCTGTGGGGGAGACTCTGAGGCTGGAGAGGAGGAAGAAATTCTCCAGGGTGAGGGTTGGCAGAGCCTGGCACAGGCTGCCCAGGGAGGCTGTGGCTGCTCCCTGCCTGGAGGTGCTCGAGGCCAGGCTGGATGAGACCCTGAGCAGCCCGGGGCTGGTGGGAGGGGTCCCTGGGCATGGCAGGGGGTTGGGGCTGGGGGATCTTGAAGGTCACTTCCAGCCCAACCCATTCCATGGATCTGTGACAGAGGCATCAGCAGGCTGAGCTTTGGGATGGAGGGACAAGGTGCCAGCCTGCTGCCAGCCCGGTGCCAGCTTGGTTCCAGCCTGGTGCCAGCCCAATGCCAGTCCAGTGCCAGCCCAGTGCCAGCTTGGTTCCAGCCTGATGCCAGCCTGGTGCCAGCCTGGTGCCAGCCCAGTGCCAGCCCAGTGCCAACTCAGTTCCAGCCCAGTGCCAGCCCAATGCCAGCCTGGTGCCAGTCTGGTGCCAGCCTAGTTCCAGTTTGATTCCAGCCTGGTGCCAGCCTGATGCCAGCCCAATGCCTGCCCAGTGCCAGCTCAGTTCCAGCTTGGTTCCAGCCCAGTGCCAGCCTGGTGCCAGCCCAGTTGCAGCTTGGTTCCAGCTTGGTTCCAGCCCGGTGCCAGCCCGGTTCCAGCTTGGTTCCGGCTTGGTTCCAGCCCGGTGCCAGCCCGGTTCCAGCTTGGTGCCAGCTCGGTGCCAGCCCAGTTGCAGCTTGGTTCCAGCATGGTGCCAGCTCGGTGCCAGCCCGGTGCCAGCCCGGTGCCAGCCCGGTTCCAGCCCGGTGCCAGCCCGGTGCCAGCCCGGTGCCAGCCCGGTGCCGCCTCTTACCCGATGTACTGCTCCGACTTGTTGTACTTCTTGGCCAGGTACTTGGCGGAGGCCTTGCTGGGGATCTTCACCATGGAGAGCTCCTTGCCGTAGCGGGTGACGTTGCAGGGCATCTCGCACACGCAGTACTCATTGTCCTTCTCCACCAGGAAGTCTGGGCGGGGGGGGGGGGGGGGGGAGAGGGCGGTGAGGAGGAGGAGAGACCAAACCCCCCCAGCCGCTGCGTCCGCCGGGGGCCGGGCAGCCTCACCTAGGGCCGGATCCGCGCACTCCTTGTACTGCTCCGGGGTGCAGTAGGGGGCATCTCCTGCAGGGGGCACAAAGCGGGGGTTGGTGGGGGGCCCGCGGGGGGCCGGGGGGCTGGGGGCCGCGCCTGGGGCTCACCTGGCATGTGCACCATGCGGCAGTTGCAGTTCTCCACCAGGTAGCGAGTCTCGCAGTCGATGCGGCAGGCGGTGATGCTGTAGGTGTCGTAGAACTCCGAGTCGCCCACCACGGCCTTGCAGTCCCCCCAGGGGGGCGGCAGGTAGATGAGCTGGGGAGGGGCAGGAGCCAGGAGTGAGAAGAGAAGGCCCCCAGCAGCGTCGGGGGGGGGGGGGGTGACACAAACACCCTCACTGTGGTGGTCCCCAGGGCTGAGTCTCCCTCTCCACCCGACACGGAGGGATGGGGATGGGGTTTGGTGTCCCACAGCACCGGGTGGGAAGGAGCATCCCAGACCCCCCCCCGGTCCCTACCCGCTGCTCCTGGCAGGACACAAAGGTCTGGAAGCCAGGAGCCACCCCAAAGCCCAGCTGGTCGATCAGAGGGGGCTCGTCCTGGCTGTGGATCTGCACCTTGATGCCAGCCTCAAAGGAGGTCTCGTCTGCAGCAGAGAGAGGTGGGGAGAGCATGGCCCTGAGCACCCAGGCAGGGCTGGGCCAAGCTTCTCCTGCCCTCCTCATCATCCCCTGCACAAACTCATTTGGTCACATGTCCCTCCCTCCATCCCTCTCTCCCTCCACCCATCCATTCCTTCCCTCCCTCCACCCATCCCTCCCTCCCTCCCTCTCTCCATCCATTCATCTCTCCCTCCCTCCACCCATCCATCCCTCCCTCCCTCCACCCATCCATCCCTCCCTCAATCTCTTTCTCCCTTCACTCATCCATCCATCCCTCTCTCCATCCATCCATCTCTCCCTCCCTCCACCCATCCCTCCCTCCCTCCCTCCATCCATCCATCTCTCCCTCCCTCCACCCATCCATCCCTCCCTCCATCCCTCCCTCCCTCCATCCATCCCTCCCTCCCTCCATCCCCTCATCCCTCCCTCCCTCTCTCCATCCATTCATCTCTCCCTCCCTCCACCTATCCATCCCTCCCTCCCTCTCTCCCTCCCTCCCTCCATCTCTCCATCCATCCCTCCCCCCACCCCTCCCTGCATCCCTCCACCCCACCCCCCCCCTCTCCATCCACCCATTTGCTATACAATGTCCTTGTCCCCCCTGACCCCCCCCTGCTCCCCACCCGGGGAGCAGCAGCCAAGTGCCTCTATTTATAAACAAGTGATGGCTGCTTGTCTAAACCGATGGGGAGTTGCCATGGTGAAGAGCAAAGACAAGGAGGCAAAAAGAAAGAGAAGGACCTGAAGTGATGAGAAATGGAAGGAGGGAGCCTGAGGAGTCGTGGGGTGGGGAGCTGGGAAGGGGCTGGGGAGCACCCCAAGAGCTGCTGGTGGCTCATGAGACCTGCTGGGCCGGGGGGGGGGGTTACCTGTTTCCCCCCAGACGGGCAGGTACTCGTCCTGCTGGATGTCCAGCATGATCTCCAGGCCGTTGCCGGTGCCTCCCTTCATGCTGATGAGCCGAGGCTTCCCGTCCTGCCCGGCGTTGAAGGTGTAGCACTTCCCGTAGCGGGTGAAGACCTGCGGGAGAGGGCGCGGGCTGAGGCTGGGGTCCCTCTGCTGGCACCGCAGCGAGGGCTGAGGCTGGGGTCCCTGTGCTGACACCGCAGCGAGGGCTGAGGCTGGGGTCCCTGTGCTGACACCGCAGCGAGGGCTGAGGCTGGGGTCCCTCTGCTGGCACCGCAGCACAGGGTGAGGCTGGGGACCCTCTGCTGGCACCGCAGCGAGGGCTGAGGCTGGGGACCCTCTGCTGGCACCGCAGCACAGGGTGAGGCTGGGGTCCCTCTGCTGGCACCGCAGCGAGGGGTGAGGCTGGGGTCCCTCTGCTGGCACCGCAGCACAGGGTGAGGCTGGGGTCCCTGTGCTGACACCGCAGCGTGGGGCAGGGCTGGGGTCCCTCTGCTGGCACCGCAGCACAGGGTGAGGCTGGGGTCCCTGTGCTGACACCGCAGCGTGGGGCAGGGCTGGGGTCCCTCTGCTGGCACCGCAGCGAGGGCTGAGGCTGGGGTCCCTCTGCTGGCACCGCAGCACGGGGTGAGGCTGGGGTCCCTCTGCTGGCACCGCAGCACGGGGTGAGGCTGGGGTCCCTCTGCTGGCACCGCAGCGAGGGGTGAGGCTGGGGTCCCTCTGCTGGCACCGCAGCAAGGGGTGAGGCTGGGGTCCCTCTGCTGGCACCGCAGCACGGGGTGAGGCTGGGGTCCCTCTGCTGGCACCGCAGCGAGGGCTGAGGCTGGGGTCCCTCTGCTGGCACCGCAGCACAGGGTGAGGCTGGGGTCCCTCTGCTGGCACCGCAGCGAGGGGTGAGGCTGGGGTCCCTCTGCTGGCACCGCAGCGAGGGCTGAGGCTGGGGTCCCTCTGCTGGCACCGCAGCACAGGGTGAGGCTGGGGGTCCCTCTGCTGGCACCGCAGCGAGGGCTGAGGCTGGGGTCCCAGCAGCCATCCCCAGCCCGGAGGTGTGACCAAACCCAGGCTCCTGCCCCGGGACCGTCCCTGCTGGAGCTGTGCAGCTTTGCCTTCCTCACCGCGGCGCAGGGAGCGCTTGGAGGGTGGCTTGGGCTTGGAGAAGACACTTGGCAGATTCACAGCACCTCGACCCCCAGGCCCCACAGCAGCCCCAGCTCCCTGAGAGGGCAGCACTCAGACCTGCCCCAGCACCAGCACCTTCCCCATGCCCTTCTCCATCCCTTCCAAGGATGGAGCTGGTTGGGATCTCCACCTCCCCATCCCTCCTCAGCTGTTCCAGCCAACCCCTCCAGCAGCCCACAGGTCTCCATGCCACTGCTGCCAGCCCAGGCAGGGGGCACCTGAGACCAGCGGGTTACAGACCACAGGGTGCCCCACGGGTGGTGGCGACGCCAGGGTGGAGGTGCCAGGCACCTGCTCTGCCAGCACAGCCCTGGGGCTGCTCTCTGTGCTCCACCAGCCAGGCCCCACAGAACTGCTTAGCCTGGGAAAGTCCTCCCAAGATCATCGATTGAGTCCTGCATCAACCCAGCAGCAGCACAGCCACCAAACCACCCCCCCAGCTGCCACGGCCACAGGTTTCCTGAACACCTCCAGGGGTGAGCACTCCACCACCTGCCTGGGCAGCCAGTGCCAGCCCCTGACCGCTCCTGCAGCACAGAAATTGCTCCTCGTGTCCAACCTCAGCCTCCCCTGGCACAGCTTCAGCCACTGCTGGCCCCAGCATCCAGGTGCCAGCGGACGGCGCTGGAACACCAGCCCGGCCCCGAGGGAGCTGCCAAGGGCTGGCACCTCTCGGGCCCGATCCCACGCGATGCCAGCTGCAGCTTCTCCCTGTGCCTGGCCGCCCTGGGGGCTACTCACCGCCACGAAGTCCCCGGGGCCACACTGCTGGCCGCGGTAGCTGCAGCTCAGCAGCATGTCCTCCAGCTGGTGGCAAGTGCGGTTAAAGAAGCCCCAGAGATCGAGGGGCTCCTCCTCGCCCCCGGGGCCAGGCTGGGCGGGGGTGAAGCCCAGCTCCATGCCGGGCTGGTAGTCAAGCAGGGGGCCCAGGTAGAGCAGGTCCCGGCGGCTGAGCTGCGAGAGCCGCGCGGGGTTGGTGTTGCAGATGGTGACCGCGGGGAAGGTCATCTGGGGGCTGCCCTCCTCCCGCAGCAGCGTGAGGTGGTGGTACTGCAGGTAGTAGGCGATGCGGTCGGCCACCTGGTAGAGGAAGAGAGAGAGGGAGAGGAGGAAGGCCAAAGCCCACAGAGCCTGCCGGGCGCCCAGGCTGCCCTCCGCGAAGATGTGGCTCAGGCCGTGCAGGGTGCAGCTGCTGGCAAAGCTCACGAAATCCGGGGCTGCCCCTGCGCCCTCCTCCTCCTCCTCCTCCTTCTCTCCTTCCTCCTCCTGCCCGTGCAGGAACTCCTCTCCTCCATCCTCTCCCCTCTCGGGGGCTGCAGCATCTCTTGGTCCTTCCTCGCTGGAGAAGGAGATGGTGCAGAAGATCTGCAGAGGCATCGCGGGGCTGGGGGGTCCCAGGTGCGGCGTGGAGCTCCTGGCTCTGGCGTGGGCTCCTGGCTCTGGCGTGGAGCTCCTGGCTCTGGCGTGGAGCCCCTGGCTCTGGTGTGGGGGTCCTGGCTCTGGTGTGGGGGTCCTGGCTCTGGTGTGGGCTCCTGGCTCTGGCGTGGAGCTCCTGGCTCTGGTGTGGAGCTCCTGGCTCTGATGTGGAGCTCCTGGCTCTGATGTGGGGATCCAGGTTCTGGCGTGGGGGTCCTGGTTGTGGTGCAGGGGTCCCAGTTCTGGCGTGGAGCTCCTGGCTCTGATGTGGGCTCCTGGCTCTGGTGTGGAGCTCCTGGCTCTGGCGTGGGGGTCCTGGCTCTGGTGTGGAGCTCCTGGCTCTGGTGTGGAGCTCCTGGCTCTGATGTGGGGATCCAGGTTCTGGCGTGGGGGTCCTGGTTGTGGTGCAGGGGTCCCAGTTCTGGCGTGGAGCTCCTGGCTCTGGTGTGGGGATCCTGGTTCTGGTGTGGGGGTCCCAGTTCTGGCATGGGGGTCCCGGTTCTGGCGTGGAGATCCCGGTTCTGGGGTGGGGGTCCCGGTCCCTGTCCTGCCACAGCTTGGAAGTCGTTGACGGTGAGTTGGTTCCTCAGGGTGTGGGGGAAAGGGGCTGGGGGAGCGCAGGGAAGGAGGAAGGAGCAAGTTGAGAGGAGGGAAAGGGAGAAGGGACAGGGAGCAGGAGAGGTGAGCGGGACCGAGGGAGAGGAGCAGAGGGCTGCTCCTCGGGAGCGAGGAGGGGATATGAGGAGCCGGGAGGAGGAGCCAGGGGCGGTTCTGCCGGCTCCCCAGGTCCCCCGGGACCGGCCGGCTGCGGCTGGCAGGAGGGAGCCAAGATGTCACCGGAGCAGAGATGTCATCGGAGCAGAGATGTCACCGGCTCCAGGAGCAGTCACAGACTGCACCGTGCTGGAAGGGACCCTCAAAAGCCATCCTGTCCCCCTGCGGTCAGCCGGGACCCACCCCCCCGGCTCCAGCAGGCTGCCCGGGGCCGCATCCAGTCTGATCTTGGATGCCTCCAGGGATAGGACTTCTGGGGCTGCCCGGGGGGTTCCTGGCGGGGGGCTGCCAGCCCTGTGGAACACGAGACACCCCTCCTGCTGCATGCCCACACTGCTGCTCCATCCTGACCGCGGGCAGCAGGGCCCTGGCAGCCCGAGTGGCTGCTGCAGCCAGGCCTCCCCGCCGTGTGCCAGGCTGCTTGCGGAGCTGCCATCTGCTGGCATCTCTGAGCTCCCCACCAGGGCAGCTGGAGCCAGAGGTTTTCCCAGAGCTCCTGTGCCGCTGCCCCGCTGCAGTGCCCACCCAGGTGGTGCCAGCAAGGGCAGGTGGATGCTGCGGAGCGCCCATGGTGCCCATCCTGCCCTGGCAGCGCCTGTGCCCGCTGGATCATCTCCCTGTGCCAACGAAGGCGGCACCCCGAGTGGTGCAAGGTCTGTCCTCCTCCAATCCAGGACTGATCTTGGCAGGATTTGGGCAGTGCCAGGCTTGAGGTGATGACTCCTCCTGCAGAACCTTGCCAGTGCCTGGTGGTGTCAGGTCCCTGTGGGCACAGGTAGCCACACCCTCTCCCGGGGAATGGCCTCCAGGCTTTGTGCTGAGGTGGAGGTCCTGGGAAGTTCCCAGGGAAGCAGCCCTGGTGCAGAGTGGTAGGATGGAGCTGGCAGCTGGGCTGGCTGCTGGATGAAAAGGCCTCTCCTCCCTGCAGCCCTGCAGCAGCCCTGCAGCAGCCCTGCAGCAGCCCAGCCCCTTCTTGTGGTTTGCTTCTTTCCGGCACTCAGCGCTTCAGAAAAGCTTCCCCAGACCACATCCATCCCAGCTGCCCACAGAGCAATCTCCAGCCCCACTGAGCCCTCTGGCTGCCATCACCAGCCGGGGGAGGGGAAGGGAGCAGCTAAATCTGGCAGCACTTTGGTGCACAAGAGCTGGACAGGAGGTTCTGCCTGATGCTGGGGTGTGAGGAGCACATCCCAGCCCTCCAGGCTGGCTGCTGGGCACTGTGGGGACCCCAATCCTTAAGCACAGCCCAGCCCCTGGATGTGGGCACCACCAAGCTGGCTGAGCAAACACAACCAGGACACTGGCACAGATGTCAGCTGGTTCCAGCCAGCAGGGTACAGGGCAGGGAGTGCACTGGGGAGCCCTGACTCTGGATTGTCCCTCAAGGAGCCATCCTGGAGCTCCCCAAGCTCAGCATTCCCAATAGGATCCTTGGCTAGGAGGGGCACTGGGATGTGCCACGGAGCTGGGGATGCTGTCAGCAGCGAGGAGGGAGGGTGACCTTGGGGACCAGAGCCAGAGCCACCACTGGATGAAATTTCATAAAGCTGAGAACAAGGTCATGCCTTTGGGGAGCATCCCAGGGAGGCTGAGCTGGAAACTGCTCCTGGGGAATGGGACCAGGGAGGCAGACTGCATGGTTGGGAACCACTGTGCCCTAGGGACCAGGCTACATCCCAGCCCTTTACCTTCTTCACTCTGGGGGAGTGGCAGAGCCCTGGAGCAGGCTGCCCAGAGAGGTTGTGGCATCTCCTCTGCAGAGCTTCCAACCCCCCCTGGCCACGGTGCCCCTGGGCATGCTGCTGTGGATGCCCTGCTGGAGCGGGGGGGGGGGTTGGACTGGGTGAGCTCCAGAGGTCCTTTCCAAGCCCACCCTGCTGGACTGCTGGGATGAGCTGCAGCTGCACCATGGGCAGGGCCTCACCTGGGATGAGCTTTGGGGGTACTGGGCTGGCTTAGTCCTGTGGGAGCAAGCTGGGTGCCAGCACATGGCAGGCTGGTGCTAGAGGATGCTTTTGGCAGGGGGGGGTGGATTTTTGGTGCTCCCCAGCTCTGGGACAGGGAATTTCTGTGCAGGGAGAAGAGGAGGAGGAGGAGGAAGAGAAGAAGCAAAATGGAAGAGAAGCCCAAAGGGGTTGGCTGAGCCCTGGCAGGGCTCTCACAGGCCAGCAGTGCTGCCCTGGGGGCCATTCCCTGGCGGTGTCAACGATCCCACCCCATGGTGTGGGGAAGGTTTAATGTGTCTTGTTGGGAGCAGCTCCAGCAGGGAGAGGGAGATGCTGTAATGAAAACCCTCCATCAGCTGGGGCCATTAACCTGCCAGGCTCAGCTGAGCTGGTGGAGGGAGCTGGTGGGACCGCGCTCACCCCAGGCCGGGGCTGCGGAACGAGCACGGCCCCGGCTCCAGTTACCGCCACCTGTCCCAGAGCTGACACTTGAGCTGAGCTGAAGGTGACCCGCGACAGGGATGGTGACACCGAGCCCTCGAGGGAGCCCATCCAGACTCCACCGCTGGGCACAGGCTGTGGCCGTGCCCCTGCCCCGCAGGCAGGACGCTGCCACCCTGCTCCGTGGCAGGAGTTTGGGAGATGCTGGAGGAGTCCCTTGGGTCGGTTCCAACTCCTCCTTCCCCAGGAGTTATTTTTACCCTCTCTCAGGTAAAGCTTTGGCGGGGGAGGGGGCTGGGGGGGGGGGTCGCTATAATTAGCTGTGCCATCAGCCCCCCTGGCGGCGCGTGCTGGGGGTGATGCCACCGCGCCCCGACCCACCGCTGGGCACCGGGGGCTGAGGGCGGGATGCTCGCCGGCCGCCTCCCTGCCTCGGCAAAGGAGGGAGGGTGGCAGGACCGCGGCTTCTCCTGGCGCCCGGCGTCATGCGGCCGCAGTTCTGGGGCACTTGCGCTGCTCTGCAGCCTGTCAGGGGCCCGGGGAAAGGAGGTTCCCTGGAGCGGGGGAGCACGGAGGCGGCGGGCGGGGAGGGAGGGAGGGAGGGAAGGGGGGAAAAGGGGGAGGGGGATCTGACGGCAGCAACAGCACATTTCACAGCCTGTCACGCTTTAATGGCAGAGGAGATCAAAGCTGGGATGGAGTTATTCATAGAGATAAACCAATCCCCGAGGAGGCGAGGGGAAAACAACATTGCCAGCTCCCTTATCCCAGGCCTGCAAGCGGCAGCCCAGCCCCGGGGAGGCTGTCGCGGGAAGAGCCCCGGGAGCTGGACCTGCTCCGCTCGGCGCCGGGGAGCTGCTCCTCCCTGCCAAGGACTTGGCTGAGCTGGGCTGCCTGCACCCACTCCTGCCTTGGAGCTGACCCTGCCCGGAGTGGTGGAGTTGTTTGGGCTGGGAAAGCCCTTTGAGAGCATCCAGGCCAAGCAGCAACCCCCCCCCCCCCCCCCAGCACCATGGGCACCGCACCGCGGCCACAGGTGCCGCGGGGCAACGGGGGGACGGGGTGGTGATGCCACAACCTCCCTGGGCAGCCTGTGCCAGGCTCTCCCCACCCTCCCTCTCAAGAATTCTTTCCTCCTCTCCACTCTCCATCTCCCCTCTCCCAGGCCAAAGCCATTGCTCCTCACCCTGGCACTCCCAGCCCTTGTCCCAAGTCCCTCCCCAGCTCTCCTGGAGCCCCTCCAGGTACTGGAAGGCTGCTCTGAGGTCTCCCTGGAGCCTTTTCTTCTCCAGCCTGTCCCCCACAGCAGAGATTCTCCAGCCCTCTGCTCCTCTTCGTGGCCTCCTCTGGACCCTCTCCAACAGCTCCAAATCCTCCTCGTGTCGGGGGGGTCAGGACGAGCTGCTTTGGGACGGCTCGGGGGGAGGGGGGAGGGCTCCAGGTCCTCTCCCAAACCCTGAGAGGGGGCAGCACTGGGGCAAGCCGAGCACGGTGGGATTGCCTGGGCAGCCGGGGATCTCAGCTGGGACTAATCCTGCCGCCCCTTATCAGATGCTGCCACCTTGCCTGCGCTGGCTCCGCCAGCCCCGCCGGGCGCAGCCTGTGTTATCCAGCCCTTTATCCCCCGGCTTAGACGCTTCACAGTGGATTAGCACGTCACATTCTAATGCAGAAAAACTGATGAGTAAAAAGGAGTTGTGGTTTTCTCTCCTCTCCTCTCCTCCCCCCCTCCCCGCCTCTGTATTGTTCCCCACCTCCGCCCCCTCTCCACCCTACGCCCCCGGGGCCCAGCCCCGGCCGTGGGCGCCGGCGCTGCCTGGCTGCTGGGTGATGCACAGCCCCAGCCCTGCTTCAGGCAGAGGAGGGGGAACCAAAGATCCTTTCTCTGGGGGGACTGGGCAGGGTTGGTGTGCTCTGCCCTGGCTGGCTGTAGCGCTGGGGCTGAGGGTGGAAGGGTTGGGTACCTCCTCCCCCCCCCCGCCCCGGCCCCGGGTGCCATCCTGCCCGAGGTGATCAGCTGCAGCCCCAGCACCTGCAGCCCAGGACGTTAATAAGCAGCACATTATGGGCAGTAAAGGCCTAAGTGGACTTCATTAGGGAGCTGGGGCCTCCCTGCCTCCCCTGGTTCCATGTGATTTCCTATCAGATGAGCCTTATCTCCTCTCCAAACGCTTCCATTTAAACTCCATTAATCTTTCAAAGCTTCTCTGGACCAGCACTGCTGAGCTCTGCCCAGCTGGGAGCTGCTGCTGCCCTGGGGACTGAGGCCACCTGCAGCTTTGCCACCTCAGGATCCCTGGTGGGGTTCACCTGGGACCACCCCCCCTGCCCTGCCTCAGCTCCATGGGTGGTCAGAGCGGTCCTTTGGTCAGGCACCCACCGTGACAGCTCCCACAGCCACCTTGTCCTTCTTGCTGGGGGTCTGCTTAGGCTCCTGGAAGCACTGAAGTGCAGAACTGCTTTGGTTGGAGAAGACCTTAAAGATCCTCCAGCCCAACCCTTCTCCAGCTCTACCAAGGCTGCTGCTGCCCCATGGCCCTCAGCACCACATCTCAGCCTCTTTGATGGGGATTCAGCCACCTCCCTGGGCAGCCTGTGCCAGGCTTTGAGATCCCTTTCACTGGAGAAATTCCTCCTCATGTCCAACTTAAATCCCCCCTGGGGCAACTTCAGGCCTTGCCTCTTATCCTGTCCCTTGTTCTTTGGGAGCAGAGCCCAACCCCCTCCTGGCTCCAGCCTCCTTTCAGGGAGCTGTAGAGAGCAATGAGGTCTCTCCTCAGCCTCCTCTTCCCCAGGCTGAACCCCCCCCAGCTCCCCTGCCCTGTTCTCCAGAGAGCTCCCCAGCCTTGTTGTCCTCCTCTGGACATTCTTCAGCCCCTCAATGTCCTCCTTGGAGTGGGGAGGGTCCAAAACTGACCCCAGGATTCCAGCTGTGGCCTGCCCAGTGCCCAGTGCAGGGGGACAATCCCTGCCCTGCTCTAAAGACTCAAAGCAGTTTGCCATGCTGAGAGCTCCCTGGGTGATTCCCTTCCCGCTGGTGCCACAGAGGGGTCCCTGGTGCAGTGCTGCCCTGCTGGGGGTGTTCTGTGGGGACTTCCCCTGCTGCTCTCCCTGCAGGTCATGAAGCACCCCTCAGCAGGCTGCAGTTTCTCCTGACATCCTTCCCAGTAGCTCAGGCAGCTTGTGGCAGGGGTCTGAGCTGCCCTGAGCTGAGCCTTCTGTCGGCAGGGGCCGCAGGAGCTGGGTCCCTGCCTGCTTCCCTCGCTGCCTCCCCTGCCTCAGGCCACACTTCTCACCTCTAATCCCACCCAAGCAGGGAGGTTACACAGCCCCAGAGACAGGCTGGGGGCTGCCTCTGGCTGGCCTGGGCTGGGAGGCTGCTGGGGAAGCAGCAAGGAGCTCAAACTGCCTGATGGGGTGGGAGGGATGCCCTCTGCCCCACCACTATCCCCTCACCCCTTCCCCCCAGGTCACCCCTGCCCCATAGGTTGGACTCGATGATCCTCGAGGTCCTTTCCAACCTAAGTGATACTGTGATTACTACTCTGCTACCCCCTCACCCACCATCATCCCCTCCCCCCTCCCCAGTTCCCCCTCTCCATCCTTACAGTAAGAGCCTGGCTGCCAAAGAACTGAAAGAACAAATCGTCCCTCAAAAAGCCCAACCCCACCCCGAGCAAAGGGCTCCGATCTGCCGGTGGCAGGGCCTGCATGAATAATTAAGAGGCTGTGCCGGGGAGGAGCTCCCCAGGTGTCGGTCGTTGCAGGAACTGCAGCGATGCCTCCTGCCCGGAGAGCCCTGGCTCCGGCCGCACTCTCTGCCGGCAGCAACCCAAAAGCCTCTGTGGAGAGGGAGATAAATTAAAACCGAGGCAAAATGCTCTGAGGCAGCTAATTCCCTCAGCTCTCCATCCTGCACAGCTCTGCATGCTCAGGGGAGCTGCTCCCTCTCTGCTCCAGCTGCTTCCTGCCTGATGTGGTGCAGGGGAGAAGGGGAACGGCACCAGGAGGCTTCCTGGAGAGGATCTGAAACACCCACAGCTGGCAAAGGGGCCAGGAGACAGCTGGGGATGTGCAGGCTCCAAGGAGACCTTAGAGCAGCCTTCCAGCACCTGAAGGGGCTGCAGAGCTGGAGAGGGGCTGCAGAGCTGGAGAGGGGCTGCAGAGCTGGAGAGGGGCTGCAGAGTGGAAGGTGCTGATGGCTTCAGGCTGGAAGAAGCCTGAAGGCTTCAGACTGAGGTGGGACACGAGGAGGAAATTCTCCCCCACGAGGGTGGTGAGGCACTGGAACAGGCTGTCCAGAGAAGCTGTGGAGGCTCCAAGCCTGGAAGTGTTCAAAGCCAAGCTGGAAGAGCAACCTGGAGAAGAGAAGGCTGCAGGGAGACCTCAGAGCAGCCTTCCAGTGCCTGGAGGGGCTCCAGGAGAGCTGGGGAGGGACTTGGGACAAGGGCTGGGAGGGACAGGATGAAGGTGGGGAGACACTGGCAGAGGTTGCCCAGGGAGGTTGTGGCTGCCCCCTCCCTGGATATGTTCCAGGCCAGGCTGGATGAGGCCCTGGGCTGGTGGGAGGTGTCCCTGCCCACGGCAGGGGGCTGGAGCTGGATGAGCTCTGAGGTCTCTTCCAACCCAAACCATTCCATGTGCCTCGCTGGTACTCAGCCTGGTCCTGGGTACAGGCCCAAGGGAGGTCCAAGGGGAACAACCTGCAAAGAGGCCACATCCTGGGGGAGGTCTGGGGCTGCATCCACAGCCTGCAGCTGCCCTGGGGGCCAGCACCTGTGGGGCACGGGGGGCAGAGCAACCCTACCCACAGCTGTGGCATCCTCCCCTCCGCTGTGGCCGGGTAGTGCTTGAAAGCTTCCTCCTCCCTTCAGGGGCCACAGATGCCATTAAAGCTTATTAATAACAATTAATAATTCATTGGCTAACGATTCTTTATGTGTAAAGGCATCTCAGGAGGAGCAGGAATGGCCTGAGGTGCACCTGGGAAGCTTCAAGCTTTTGGCGTGGGCACCCAGGGGCACACGGAGGGGTTTGGGTTCCTGTGACGCCTCTGGGTGCCCAAAGGAGTCTGGGGGTGTAAAGGGCTCCAGGTGAGCTGCCAGGTAGGAAAGGACCTGGGGGTGCTGGTTGACAGCTGCCTGGACATGAGAGAGAGAGCCACCAGCATCCTGGCCTGGACCAAACCATCCCTCAGCCCAACCTGGCCTTGAACACCCCCAGGGAGGAGGCAGCCACAGCCTCCCTGGGCAACCTGTGCCAGTGTCTCACCACCCTCACTGGCAAGAACTTCTTCCTCATCTCCAGTCTGAGGTCCAGCACGAGGTGAGTGAAGCCACAGGCAGCTGAGGGACCCCCAAACCCCCTGCCTGCCCCCCAGGGGTTGCCACGTCAGGAAAAGCTTGGATGAAGCTTTCCAGTGAGGGTGGTGAGAGCCTGGCACAGGTTGCCCAGGGAGGTTGTGGCTGCTCCCTCCCTGGAGGTGTTCAGGGTCAGGCTGGAGGAGACCCTGAGCACCGTGGGCTGGTGGGAGGGGTCCCTGCCCGCGGCAGGGGGTTGGCCCTGGGCGGTCTTTAAGGTCCCTTCCAACCCCAACCCATTCCAGGAATCGGGGAAGGGATAAGCTGGGGGAAGAGGGCAGCAGAGGAGCAAACCCTCTGCAGGGTCTCCAGCCCGGGGGCTGAGCTGCTGGCTGCTGCTTTCTGGGTGCTTTGCTTGGCTTTGATTCTGGAGCACCTCTGGAAGCTCCCAGCCCAGGGCTGCCCCCCCCGGGACCTCCCACCCGCAGCAGCCACGGTCCTGAGCCTGGCTGCAACTCTGCTCCATCACCTCCAATTATTGTGCAACAGGCAGCCCATGTCCCCCTGGATTTGCTTCATCCAGCTGGAAAACGATGCAGCCTCTGAGAGCAGAGGCTGCTGCTGCTGTTTGGCAGCAGGAGAGGGGCTGGGGGCTGAAGCTGCCTGGAAGCACATCCTGGTCTCCAGGCTGGTGACACATGGGTGTGATGGGTGGCCACTAGATGGATAAGGAACTGGCTTGATGGCTGCACCCAGAGAGTGGCTGTCAATGGCTCCAGGGCCCAGGGGAGGCCAGGGACAAGCAGAGTCCCTCAGGGATCAGTCCTGGGACCAGGCTTGTTCAACATCTTTGTGGGTGACATGGATAGTGGCATTGAGTGCACCCTCAGCAGGTTTGCTGATGACACCAAGCTGTGTGGTGCAGCAGACAGCTGGAGGGAAGGGAGGCCATCCAGAGGGACCTGGACAGGCTGGAGAGCTGGGCACAAGCCAACCTCATGAAGTTCAATAAGATCAAGTGCAGGGTCCTGCAGCTGGGTCGAGGCAATCCCAGGCACAAATCCAGGCTGGGCAGTGACTGGCTGGAAAGCAGCCCTGAGGAGAGAGCCTTGGGGGTGCTGGGGGACAAAAAGCTCACCAGGAGCTCTCAGTCTGCACTTGCAGCCCACAAAGCCAATCAGATCCTGGGCTGCAGCAGGAGAAGTGTGGCCAGCAGGGCAAGGGAGGTGATTCTCCCCCTCTGCTCAGCTCTGGGCAGACCCCACCTGGAGCACTGTGTCCAGTTCTGGAGCCCCTATTACAAGAGGGATCTGGAGGGGCTGGAAGGTGTCCAGAGCAGGGCCACAAGGATGATCAGAGGGCTGGAGCACCTCTCCTGTGAGGACAGACTGAAGGAGTTGGGGCTGCTCAGTCTGCAGAAGAGAAGGCTCCCAGGTGACCTCATTGTGGCCTTCCAGGCTCTGCAGGGGGCTGCAGGAAGGCTGGGGAGGGACTGCTCAGGATCTCAGGCAGTGATAGGACTGGGGGGAATGGAATGAAGCTGGAGGTGGGGAGATTGAGGCTGGAGGGGAGGAGGAAGTTCTTCCCCATGAGAGTGGTGAAGCCCTGGGATGGGTTGTGCAGGGAGGTGGTTGGGGCTCTGTCCCTGGAGGTGTTTAAGCCCAGGCTGGATGAGGCTCTGGCCAGGCCTGGCCTAGTGTGGGGTGTCCCTGCCCATGGCAGGGGGTTGGGGCTGGCTGAGCCTTGTAGTCCCTCCCAACCCTGAGTGAAACTATGAAACTCTAAGTGTGGGGATGGTGCAGGTGGAGAAGGTGCAGCCCTGCCCAGGGGAGAGTAGTGGGGATGCCAGAGGTGAATCAGTGCCTGGCAAGGCTGGGTGCACCCCAGCAGCTCAGGAGTTGTTTGGGGGCTCAGGTGCTGCCCTCCAAAGTGATTTCCTTGAAGCCCTTCAGGGGGTGTAAGCTCCGCTGGGCACCACGGTGGGAGCTGCTGGGGGGATGGCAGTGCTGGGGCCAGCATCATGGAGCCACAGAACCACAACAGCTCAGAATCACAGAGTCAGGGCAGCCCAACAGCCCTGCTGGAGCAGGCCCACTCGGGACAGGTCACACAGGGACACAGCCAGGTGGGGTTGGAGTCTCCAGAGGCTCCACAGCCTCTCTGGGCAGCCTGCTCCAGGCCTCCAGCACCCTCACAGCAAAGAAGTTTCTCCTCGTGGTGAGGTGGAGCCTCCTGTGCTCCAGCTTGTGCCCCTTGCTCCTTGTCCTGTCACAGGGCAGCACCAACCAGAGCCTGGCACCTTCACCCTGACCCCCACCCCTCAGCTAGTCACAGCCTTCTCTTCCCCAGACTCAGCAGCCCTAAGTCCACAGCAGAGATGTTCAAGTCCCTTCATCACCCTCACAGCTCTCTGGTGAATCCTAGAATCAAGGAATTGTTTCTGCTGGAAAAGGCCTCCAAGACCCTCAAGTCTGACCAGCAACCCAACCCCTCCCTGGCCACCAAGCCCTGGCACCAGGTGCCACAGGAACACCTCCAGGCATGGGGACTCCACCACCTCCCTGGGCAGCCACAGGAACACCTCCAGGCATGGGGACTCCACCACCTCCCTGGGCAGCCTCTGCCAACCCCCTGACCCCCCTGGCAAGGCAGAAATCCTTCCTCATGGCCAACCTGAGTCTCCTCTGGCACAACTTGAGGCCCCTTCCTCTCCTCCTATCACCTGGCACCGGGAAGGGAGAGACCAACCCCCACCTCACTCCGACCTCCTCCCAGGGAGCTGTGGAGAGCCTCTGCCCCCTCCTTGCCCCCCCGGTGCCCAGGTTGTTTTTGCAGAGCCAGCTGGGCCCCTGGGGTTTGTTTATGAAGTGTCTGAAGCTCCAGGAAACTATCTGGGTATCCATAATTCCCCTGCCCAGGCTCTCCAGCTGCGCTGGAGATGCTTTGCACTCCAGCTCTGTGATTATCCACTAACGCTGCGCCGTGGGGGAGCTCTGCTCGCCGCAGGCTTCCCGGGCTTGTGACTGCTGCAGCTCCGCGCAGGGCCCGGGGGGGCGCCGCGGGCCGGGCACCTGGCTGGGTGCTGGGGGGCTGTGGGGCTGAGGGAAACCAGCAGCCTGCCCTGGTTGAGAGCGGCAGGCTCATGGCACACCTCCCCCGAGCTCCCAAAGGTGCTCAGCACCCAGCAGCAGGGCAGGTTTGAGTCACAGGAAGGGCAGGGAGGGGAAAGCTTGGGTGGTCCTGGGGTGTCAGGAGCTGAACCCCCCCCAAAACACAACAGCAGCTGGAGCAAGGTGGGCTGTGAGCTAGGCAGGGAGCTCAGGGGGTGCAGAGGGTCATGCTTTGGGGGTTAGCAGGCTAGAGGGGGCACGGCGGGGGGCAGGGGGGCACAGCAGGATCTGGTGGGGTTCATCGGGGTCGTGGGGTGCCAGGGGAGTGCAGTGAGCTGCTGCTGGATCCATTCTCCTGCTTTCCCCCAGAGAGGATGGTGGTCAGGCTTTGCTGGGAGGTGCTCCAGCCCTTTCCTGCTCCCTGCCTTGCCCTCCCTCCCTGCACTCCCTGTGCCCAGGGCAGAGAGGAGGCAGAACCCCCTGGCAAAGGCAGTGGCATCATCTCCATGTCAAACTCAATTCTCCCCAGTGCCAGCTCAACCCTGGAGCCTCATGGAAATGCTCCAGAGGTCTTAAATCCTCCGCGGTCGATCGAGGCCCTCCCATGAGCTCTGCCCCAGGGCTCCCAGCTCCTGGATTAGTCCTCCCCCGGCTCCACCCCCCGCGCCCAGCCCCAAGCCCTGCAGCAGGGTGGTGACAGGAGACGGGGATGTGGCTCTCCCCCAGGACAGCTTTGATGCTCGTGGGAAGGGAAAGCTGCAACTGCACTTTGTGGCGGCTCACATCCCACCCCCCCGGCTGCAGCAACCCCCAGGCAGGGGCTTCATGAGCATGAGACAACAACCTCCTGAGCCTTGCTGATGGGGGGCAGCCCCAGTGCCTGTCCCACAGCCCACACGAGGCTGTGGAGAGGAAGCTTAGCCTCTGGCTTGCTCCTTTTCCCCTGAGATGGGAAGAAAAGGAATGGGGCTTGGAGCCTGGGGACAGGACTGCTGAGCCTGAGCCTCGCTGGCTCCGCGGGGGGAGGACGAGCAGGGCTCCAGGGGAGGGAGAGGAAACTCCTGCTGGGGCCACACATGCCGGCAGGGAGGGCTGCGACACCCCCAGCTCATGAATAGTGGAGCAGCAAGTGCGAGGCATTGATCCCTGCCGCCAATGAGCGCAGCCCGGAGAGGCAGCGAGGGGCATCCCTCTGCCCCGCAAAGGGGCACCGGGCAGCTGCTCCCCTGCCAGCCCTGCGAGCTGCCCTGCGGCTGTGAGGCTCTGAGCACAGCCCCGGGGACAGCCCCAGCCCACGGCCCTGCTCCCTCCAGCCTTATGTTTGCTCCCCGTGGCTGTAAGGTCATGCCAGGCTGGGGAGAGCAGCTGGCTGTGCCCTGCTGTGTGCCCTCCTGCACCGCTGGGGTTGGGGCAGCTCCGCTGGGCGCCAGAGACCTCCGCGGGGCTGCAGGGACCGTGAAGAGCCAGCGCAGCGCTGGGATGTGCCCAGCTGCTTCCCCCTGCCCTGGGTCTTCTCAGGGGGCTCATTCCCCTTGCTGGAAGGGAATCCAAGCCCAGACAGCTCTGTCCCTGGAGCCTTCTGCACACAGCTCCCGGGGAGCAGCCCCCCCTGCGGAGCTTCAGGCGGGCTGGGTGGAGATGGAGGGGGCTGGACAGCGCCAGGGGACCCCCTGATGTGACCTGGTGATGACGCAGGAGGAGGTAAGAAAAGCCCAGGATGGGCTTCCCCACGACACTGCCTGCCGGGGGATCCTGTCCTAGCTGCAGGGGGATGCCGGGGGGCAGCGGGGGAAGAAGAGACCCAGCCCCCCCCCCCCCGCCCCGGGATGCTCCTGGGTGGCTGCACCGTGGTAGGGGCACAGGGGCAGCACTCCCAGAACTCGGGGAGGGAGTCTCTGTGTTGCTGCTTCCCCCTGGGTGATGCTCTCCCACCAGCCTGTAGCGCGGGGGGCAGGGGGGGAGGCGGGCAGGAGGCACCTCCGTGTCGCTCAGGAGATTTGGGTTACGGCAGACCCTCATCTGCATTCGCCGCGGCTCCCCCCGAGCCCTCCCTTCTGCCGGGGACAGATAACGTCGGCGGCCGCGGTGCTGGCGGCAGAGCCGAGGCTCCCCCTGCGCCGGCCGGCATCAGCATGCAGCCAGCATCGCCCCAAGGCCGCTCAGCCCCGGCGCTGCTCCGCGGCACCCCCGGCGCTGCCCCCCGGCACTCCCAGAGCTCCTCACCGGCACCCCCGGCGCTGCCCCCCCGGCGCTGCCCCCTGGCATCCCCGGCGCTGCCCCCCGGCACTCCCAGAGCTCCTCACCGGCACCCCCTGCGCTGCCCCCCCGGCGCTGCCCACCGGCACCCCCGGCGCTGCCCACCGGTACCTCCGGCGCTGCCCCCCAGGCGCTGCTCCTCGGCACCCCCAGCACTGCCCTCCAGGCGCTGCCCCCCCGGCACCCCCGGCGCTGCCCCCCGGCACTCCCAGAGCTCCTCACCGGCACCCCCGGCGCTGCACACTGGTACCCCCCAGCTCTCCCCACCGGCGCCTCCAGCACTGCCCCCCAGGCGCTGCCCCCCGACACCCCCAGCGCTCCTCACCGGCGCCCCCAGAGCTCCCCATTGGCACCCTCGGCGCTGCCCCCCCCCGGCACACACAGAGCTCCCCACCGGCACCCCCAGAGCTCCCCCCCAGCACCCCCAGCTCACTCCCCCAGCTCTCTCCCCCAGCTCTCCTCCAAGCCAGGCACCTGAATTAAATGGTTGCAAAGGGGACAGGCTCAGTGAGGGGCCCTGCGCCCCCACCCCTGCCTGCACACAGACAGCTCCCCCCCAGCCTGTGGGGTCTGGGCAGTCCCCCAGATGCCCCCTGGCAAGGCTCCTCTCAGTGCCCAGCTGAAGGGCATGGTCAGCCCCACTCCTGCCTCCTCCTCTGAGATGCCGAGGGGCAGTGATGGCTGCAGGAGCCCCAGCCTGGGGCATCCCTGGGGCCTGGGCAGCGACAGGGGCTTCCCAAAATGCAGCCCCTGGACCCCCACCGAAGCAGCAGGAGCTGAGGGGATGAGGATGCAGCTGAGGGTCCCCAGCAGCCACCAGCCTTGACCAATGCCACCAGGCCCAGAGCAGCACCGAGCCCAGCTCCCGCTGGGCAGCCACGGGCTGAGGGCAGAGCCGAGCAGCAGGAATGACCCCGAAGCAAACCAAACCTCTCTCAAAGCTTCCTGGCACCCTGGGACCCCCCCCACAAGGACAGGACAAAAGGTTCCCTGCACAGCTGAGGGGGACAGGGCAGCTCCTAGGCACCCCACATGTGGGCACCTGGGCCAGGCTGCCCAGCAAAGCCAGAGAGCAAAAGAAACCCAGCACGGAGCCAGCTCCTTCTAATCAAATCCATCAAATCCTCCCAACCTGCTGGCAAGGAAGAATCCAGGCAGGAATAACAGCCCAGCTGCAAGTCTATTTTGCTTTAGCTGGTTGGAGGGGAGGCAGAAAGCAGCATATGTGGACCCCAGCAGATGAAGGCAGGGAGTGGGATGAGGATCCCTGAGGATGCTCAGCACAGACACCCGGGACCCATGCTCCAGGAAGAGCCTCCTGTGGAAAGCAGCTGGGGGCCACAGGCAGGCTGGGACCCAGCCCTGCTCAGCAGCCCTGCTGGAGAGGATCCAGCCAGCTTCAGGCTGCATCTTGCCTCCATTTAACAAATAAACCTCCTGGTGGCTGACACCAGGGAGCTGCTCCCTGCGAGGAGCCCAGCCAGGGAGCTCAAAGCAGATGATGAGAATTACCCCAGCGGCTCTGGGGCCTGGGCAGCAGCTCTGTGGGTGCCCAGACAGTGCCTCAGTGGCTTCATCCCCATTGGCACGAGACATGAGAGCTGGGCATGAGGGTGGGGAGCCTGAAGAGCACAGAGCCACAGGCTCCAGGCTGGGGCCAGCTCGGGAGCTGCCTCCCTGGCTGCCGAATCTCACAGGCAGCCCCCGGAGAGCCAACTCTGCTTCATTCCCAGCTGGATGGGGAGAGGCAGCCTGCAGGATAAAGGCTTCATTGTGTGCTGGGCCCATGCCACAGCACGAGGTGCTGCCACCACGCTGGAGCTGCAGGCTGCACCGTGCCACCGGGACCTGCCTTCCCCAGGCCTTCCCCAGGCCCCCGCCGGCCCTCCTGCCGCTGCCCCCTCGCTCCGGGGCACTTGCCAGCTCAGGGTTTCCACCCCACCCCTGCACAAGGCTGAGAAGTGACCCCAGGGAGCTCTGCCCCTGCAGGAGCTCCCCTGTGAAGCCTCCCCCAGCAGCACAGGCTCCCGGGGAGCGCCAGACCCCAGAGGGGCAGCTCCTGGCATCCCCTTGGAGGAGATGCTGCTGGTCCTTCCCAGGCTGAAACACCTTCCCCTTGCCTGGGGGGGCCCTGCCAGGAGGGCACTCACCACTTTGAAGTCTTCTGGGGTGCACTGCTCCCCACGGAAGAAGCAGGACAGCAGCATCTCCCTGATGTCGTGGCCAGCCCGGTCGTAGAACTCCAGCATGTTGAAAGGTTTGGGTTTGAAGTTCCTGAAGTTTGCTTTGTCCTGCAGGATCTCCAGCTGCTTCTCATCAGCAGTCTGGGTGTCTGGGATCTCGTATCTGAGTGGGGAAGAGCAGGCAGGAGGTCAGGCCCTGCTGGTGGTGGCTGCTGCCACCCTCTCTTGGACTTCACAGGAGCTGCTTCTGCTCAGCCAAGCCCCAGGTGGCATTTTCAGAGGGTCCAACGGCACAAAAGTGGCTCAGAGGCACTGTGAGAGAGCTGGCAGGAAGATGGGTGAGGAGGAGAGGATGCCCAGCGGCAGGACCAAACCTGTCCCACTCGGCCCAGAGCTGCTCCTGCAGCGCCAGCCCTGGCTGAGGCCAGCCCAGCTGCCTGCCTGGTGCCTTTGGTGGCATCATGGCTGCAGATGGTGGCTTTGCCAGGATGTGGTCTGAGTGTGCTGAGTCTCAGCCCCAGCTCTCATGGCTGCAAAGCCCTCCCTGGACTGTGAGGGGAGGCAGCGGCAAAGCCCCTTGGCAGACGGGCAGGGACTGCACCTTGGTGCCAGCAGCAGGCTCATGGCAGTGGCTTGGCAGCACCACAGAGCTGCTGCAGCCACGGGCATGGACTGGGGAGGGTGGGCAAGGGGCTTGCCCGGGAGCTCTGCCACTGCAGGGTGCCATGGCCCAAGGACTGGCACCGACCTTGGCTCCTGGTGTGGGGGTGATGCTCAGTGGCTTCACCTGCTGGCATCCCTCCCCCCCCCGGTGTGTGCCAAGCACCCAGGACACAGTCCTGAAGCAGTGTGTGCTGGTTCCACCTTGCAGCCACCCCAGAGTGGCTCTGGCCACGCGTGGGGGTGGGAAGCACCGGGGTGGGGGGGGATGGCTCCATCCAGAGCAGCCCAGAGCGGGAGCAGCGACCTGACCCCGCTGGCTCCCGGCGCAGCCACAGCCAGCCTTGGAGCCCGGCTGACTGGGGACCTGCTTCCCGCTGGGGGCTGAGGAGGTGCTGCCCGTGCCAGCCGCGGAGTGCAACCCCCCCAGCAGCCGGCCGGGGCCGCGCGGTGCCCTGCCCTGGGGCGCGGGTGGCACTGACCTGTTGTTGAGCAGGGCCAGCAGCTCGCCGGCGTGGTACAGGTCGTTCTTGGTGACCCGGCTGAAGCGGAACTCGTTGAGGTTGCAGAAGGTGACGGCGGGGAAGGTGAGCCTGGTGGCCGCCACCTCGTCCAGCTTGGTGACGTGGGGGTAGAGGAAGTAGTACTGGATGCGGTTGGTGCAGACCAGGGCCAGCAGCGCCAGCGAGCCCAGGAAGCAGAGTGCCCAGACCACGCGCTTCAGCGACAGCCGCTCGTAGGAGAAGATGTGAGAGAGCCCATGGAGGGTGGAGCTGCTGGCAAAGGCCTGGATGCTCACCGGCTGCCCGCTGTCCACCTCCTCCTCGTCCACCTTCAGGTCCATCATGGTCTGTGCCGGCCCCCCGGGGCTCTCGCTCTGCCGGCAGAGGAGGGAAAGCCCTGTGGGTGCTGGGCGCCGCGGAGGCCTCGTGGGTGCTGCGCCCTGCCCGTGGGTGCTACGGTGCCTGTCCCACGGTGCCGCCGTGCAGGGAGGATGGGAGGCACCTGGCAGCCCTGGCATGGGACAGATGCTTTGCTGTGCCCTGCTCTTGCCACCTCCCCCTCACCCCCCACCCCCCCAAGCCTGGGCAGCTGGAGGTGCACACACAGGTGCGGGCATGGAGTCACCATCCCTGGAGGTGCTCAAGAAACATGTGGGCACGGCAGAACTGGGGGCTCTGCGCTCCCCCCCCACACATCCAGCCCTCCCCCCCACCCCCTCTCTCCCTTCCCCCCCCCCCCCCCCACATGGCACCCACCAGCGCATCCACGAGCAGAGGAAGGAATCAGGGATGCCAACCGGCAGCCGGTCTCGTCCTGCTCCGCGACGGCGGCTGCGACGTGGGGAGCGGGGCTGGGACGAGCCTCCCTCCACCTCTCTCGCTGCTGGGTTGGGAAACCGGGAGTGGGAGATGCAGAAGGCACAGAGAGGCTGCGAGAGGCACCGAGCCCGGCAGCAGCGGCGAACCGGAAAAGCGGCGAGGGGAATAAAAATAGCCCCGGCGGTACCTTGGTGCAGGCGTGGGAGCAGGGATGCGCTGGGGCCTCGCTCAGCGCCGCGCCGGGGGACCGGAGCCGACCATCGCCGGAGAGGAGGCAGCTGCCGGGGGCCAGGAGAAAAACGGGGGGAAAGGATGGCGAGCGGGAGGCTGCTTCCCTGCCAAACACATGGAGACCTCCCCCGGCGGCTAGCTGGGAGCTGGTGGCTTCTTCAGATGCATAATCCGCATGAAGTCATTGTCTGTGCGCTGCTGGGGCTGGAGGCCGCCCAGGGGTGCCGCAGGCCGGTGGGCAGTGAGGAGGAGGAGGAGGAGGAGGAGAAGAAGAAGGAGGAGAAGGAGGAGGAGGGAGAGGCGGAGGAGCGGAGCGCTCCAGCGATTGCAGGCTGCTGGCAGGGGCTGTTGGTGCTGCTGTGCATGTGGGTAACGTGTGTGCGTGTGCGCGCCTGTGCCGCTCCCATCCCCCAGCCCTGCCGGGGATGCTCCGGCTCCTCGCTCCACCAGGGCCCTCTTCGTCGTCCCCCCCCCAGCCCTCACCTGCCTCTTCCCTGCCAATAGCCTTCGCCCCCACCCTGCCGGGGGCAGGGACACCCTTCAGCAGAGCAGGTTGCTCACAGCACTGGGGGAATGAATGGGGGAGAGCTCGGGGGGGGCAGAGCCTCGACCCCCTGTCCCAGCTCCCTGCCTGCTGCCCCGCCCCTTGCTGCCTGCAAGAATGGTCCCAGCAGGACGCTCACCACGATGGGGACAAGACCCTGACAGAGGTGCTGGGCTCAGAAAGTGCTGCCCCTCTGCCAGCTGCTCCCCTGCTGCCATTTACAGCCACCAGGAAACTGCCATCGTCCCCAGGGTGCCCCCCCTGGCAGGAGGCTCTGAGTGCTCTCCTCCTCCCCAGGCAGAGCAAGAGGTGCACAGTGCTGCCCAGCTTGCCCTGGTGCTGCCCAGCTTCTCCCCTGTGCTGCCCAGCTTCTCCCCTGGTGCTGCCCAGCTTCTCCCCAGCACCGCTGCATCTCCAACCCTGCTTCCTCTTCCATCTGCTCCCCACTGCTGCCCCAAGGAGTGGGGTGCCCCCCTCACCCGAGCCAAGCCGGGGACCTGCACCCTGCTGCAGAGCTCTGCCCAGCAGCAGTGCAGGGGGTGCTGGCTGCAGCTGCCCACTGCTCCCAGGGAGGTGACTCCTGTGTGGGGAAGCCATGTGAGGGTTGTGTTAATTCCTGCTGGGAGAGGCAGCAGGACCGGCTGAGGAGGTAACAATTAACCCCAAGCAGTAATTGATCACAGCCCAAGGTTTGAAGGCAGGGTGCCAGGGGGTGAGCTGGCACCTGGGAGCGATGGGCAGCGGGGTGCAAAGAAGAGGAGGAGATGCTGTGGCTGCCTCCTTCCCATGCCGAATGGGTGCTCAGCACTGGCTCAGATCCAGGAGCCAGGGCTCCCCTCAAACTGCCTATGGAGCTAATTAGCATCAAAAAGGTAATTAAGGGAAGGTGCTGCAGCGCTGAGGCTCCCAGCACAAGCTCCAGCAGACAGGCAGCGAGAGGCAAGCCTGGGGAACACCTCGGGAGCTGGGGCCAAGGCACAGCTCAAGCCCTGAGCCTCTCTCCTCACCTTCTGGGCAAGGGTCGTCCCTGGCTCACCACAGGCAGCTCTGGCTTGGAAACAAACTTCCACGTGGGCTGGGGCAAGGGTTTGGAACTGGAGCAGGGGTTGGGCACCAGAAGGAAGTTCTGCACGACGCGGGCGGGGGGACTGTGGCTGTCCAGGCAAGTGGTGGAGGCTCCACCCCTGGAAGACCTTCAAGAGGGCCCCGAGCAAACTGCTCTGCTTGGAGGTGTCCCTGCTGGCTGCAGGGGGCTGGGAAGAGCTGACCTCGGAGGGTCCCCTTCCACCCCGCTGCAGCCCCTGGGGATCGCTTGGAAGAGCATCTGCAGGGCAAAGGCATCCCCAGGGCAAGGTGGGTTGGCAAGGCTGGCAAGGAGATGTTTTTGCTGCTGCTGCTTTGGGTTCTGCCCCCACTCTCTCTCCCTCCCTGGAGGCAGCCCTGCCTTGCAAATTGCTTCTTTATCTGCACCCGCTGCTGCACAGGAGGCAATTTAATTCATAATGGTCTATTAAATACCGAGGGTGATGGAGGTGCTGCTTCCCTCCCCCCGGGGTGTCAGAGCTCTGGGGGTGACCAGCCCTGTAATCTCCAGGCTTGTGGTGGGTATTTAAGGTGAGAGATGCAATTAAGAGGCCACCAGCCCTGGCTGCTGGGGCTGCAGAGGCAGCACCTCGCTGCTCAGCCGGGAGGAAGGTGACATCGCTTGTGACCCCAGCCTGGAGGAAAGGAGGGTGAGGGGAGACCTCATTGCTCCTCACCACTCCCAGTGAGGTGGGGGTTGGTCTCTTCTTTCTAGTATCAGATGACAGGAGGAGAGGAAGTGGTCTGAAATGGTCCCAGGGGAAGTTTAGGGTGGCCAAGAGTGGTCAGGCACTGGAACAGGCTGCCCAGGGAGGTGGTGGAGTCCCCATCCCTGGAGGTGCTCCAGAAACCTGTGGCCTTGGGGACAAGGTTTGGTAGCCATGGTGGTGTCAGGTCAATGGTTGGGCTGGATGACCTTGGAGGTCGTTTCCAACACAAATGATTCTGTGAGGCTGTGGCTGCCCCCTCCCTGGAGCTGTTCAGGGCCAGGCTGGATGAGGCCCTGAGCAGCCTGGGGCTAGTGGGAGGTGTCCCTGCCCATGGCACGGGGTTGGAACTGGGTGAGCTTTAAGGTCCCTTCCAACCCAACCCATTCCAGGGATCTGTGATCCCACCCAGGCCAGGAATTCTGGGGTGGGGGGAGAACAACTCAACCCCCCTGAAACCTGGGCTGAGTGAGATGTGAAACACCTTTGCAGTCCATCTCTGCTAATGGCTTGCAAATTGCTTCCCTCAGCTCTGGTCTTACAGACTGCTCAGCTCCAATCCCTTCCAGGAGCCCATTTTGGGGCCAGACACTTCCTAGCTTGGGGAAATAACCATCAGCATCATTAGCAGCAGTAAATTGTATTCAAATGAGCTGCTGTGGTGCCTCCTGAGGGCTGTGTACAGTGTGCTTTGGGACAGCTCCAGCATGAAGGAGTTGTTGTTGCCCCTCCCAGCATCTAGAACTGCTCCTGTGGCCGTCCCCACTGCCCTGTTCCTCAAGGCAGCTCTTTGCTCCAGCTCTGAACCAAAAAGCAGCTCTGTTGCCCTTCACACAGGCCCTGACAGAGGGCCAGGGCTTCCCAGTTCATGAGCACGTTGTTAATTAAGTGCTGGAAGCCAAAGCCTCAGCGTCTTGGTGAGGCTAAGGAGGGCTTTTAGCAAAGCAGCTCCTTGCCACCGCCGGCCCCGACCGCGGAGCTGTCCTGGAGCCACCTCCCCGGTGAGGAAAGGCTGAGAGTGCTGTGGCTCTTTAGCCTGGAGAAGAGGAGGCTGAGGAAGGATCTCCTCCATGCTGACAGGTATCTGAGTGGTGGATGTCAGGAGGCTGGGGCCAGACTCTCCTCGGTGGTGCCCAGTGGCAGGAGGAGAGGTGATGGGCAGGAACCTGAGCACAGGAAGCTCCACCTAGACTAGGGGAGGAACTTCTTGACTTTGAGGCTGCTGGGGGCCTGGAGCAGGCTGCTGGGCACCTGGGGCAGGCTGCTGGGCGCCTGGAGCAGGCTGCTGGGCGCCTGGAGCAGGCTGCTGGGCACCTGGAGCAGGCTGCTGGGCACCTGGAGCAGGCTGCTGGGCACCTGGGGCAGGCTGCTGGGCACCTGGAGCAGGCTGCTGGGCACCTGGGGCAGGCTGCTGGGCACCTGGAGCAGGCTGCTGGGCACCTGGAGCAGGCTGCTGGGCGCCTGGAGCAGGCTGCTGGGCACCTGGGGCAGGCTGCTGGGCAAGTTTTGGGAAAGGAAATTTCAACCCACCACAGCTGCCCAGAGAAGTGGTGGAGTCCAGGGGGTGGGGGCTGGATGATCTTCGAGGTCCTTTCCAACCCAAACCATTTGAGGATTCTAGGATCAAAAGGTGACCCTTTAAGCACAGAGTCACAGAGCCAAGCAGGCTGGAAAAGACCTCAGAGATCATCAAGTCCAACCTAACACCTCCTGACCACTGAACCGTGGCTCCAAGTGCCACATCCAAGCCTCTTTTGAACACCTCCAGGGACAGCACATCCCAATGGCCAATTACTCTTTCTGTGGAGAACTTTCTCCTCACCTCCAGCCTAAACCTCCCCTGGCACAGCTCGAGGCTGTGTCCTCTTGTTTTGGTTGCCTGGGAGAAGAGACCAACCCCCAGCTGGCTACAACCTCCCTTCAGGGAGTTGTAGAGAGCACGAAGGTCTCCTCTGAGCCGCCTCTTCTCCAGGCTAAGCGACCCCAGCTCCCTCAGCCTCTCCTCGCAGGGCTGTGCCCCAGCCCCCTCCCCAGCCGCTGCGCCTCTCACCCCGGCGCGGAGCGCGGCTGCCGCTGCCTGACGCCGCGCCGGGGCTGCGGCTCTCTCGCTCGCACCCGCTTGGCTCTCCCGGAGCAGGGAGCAGCCAGTCCATTAAACACTGAGTCATCCTCGGAGGCATTTAATTTTGTGAGGGGCAGCAGTCTGGATAATTAAAGACCTCTGCGTCCGACGCCAGCGGCGGCGCAGGGCTGAGCGGCCAAGGCACCCAGCAGCGGCAGGCACCGCGCAGGGAGGGAGGTTGCTTCCCCTCTCCGCCTCGCGTTCCGCGGGGGGAAGGTTTTGAACCTTTTCCTCCCCCTCCCCCTGGAGGAGGGCTCCCTCGGTCAGGTGAGGGCAGCGATGCTCTCTGTTATCGCCGCCCGGGTTAACCGCGCTCCTGAGGAGCTCTCCCACGGCAGAGGCTCTCTCTGGAGGTCTTGGCTGATTAAAAGGACAAGCTGCTCGGGGAGCTGGTAACAAAGCCACGAAAGCTTTTAGGCAGCAGAGCTAAAGGCACTGATATCACTGTGCTCTGCGTGGGTGGGGAATGAGACAAGAGTTCCTCCGTGCTGCTGGGGTTTGGTTGGGTTTGGTTGGGTGGTTGTTTTTTTTTCCTTCCCACCAGTCATCTTCCTCAACAACTTCTCTTTTGTTTTGATGTCTTTCTATTTAAACCTTCGGAGCTGCACGTGGGATCAAAGAGGAGGCTGAAGCCTTAACAACCAGGCACCTTGCAACACAGGCGTGAGGGACCCGGAGAGGCACCAAGAGCCAGGAGGGAAGGTGCCCCAGGTTCTCCTGGGGGGTTGGCGGCAGGAAGCATCCCCCAGAGCCCGCAGACAAACTCCCTGAGGCCATCTCCTGCAGGTCCACCTCCTCGGTGCCCCTGGGTAGCACCACCCGGGGCTGCAGCTCTGGGATTTCCTCCTGCCGCTGCTCCCTGCCCTTGATCTGGGTTCCCCTCAGCCGCCTTGGGGCTGTTGTGTTTTAAAGCCCTTCCAGGGCTCTTTCTACTCTTTTTGCCCTCCTGGAAGTCTTGGGATCGATCAGCTGCAGTTCTCCAGAGCTGTGAGCAGCACTTTGCAGAGTGAAGGTGGATGGAAGCCCTGCAGAAAGGCACTGAGCAGAGCGTGCTGCTTCCTCGGCTCCAGCAATTAGAAGGAGGCAATGCAGCACCGCTGGCTGCTCCTCGACTGCTGTCCTGAGAGCCTCTCCCCATGAGCCAATTCCACCCTGGCTGCCTCCTGCCATCCTCACTCCTTCCAGCCTGTGACCAGGAAAAGCCTCTCAGCCCGGGGACAGAGCCCAGGTGCTGCTCTGCTGGACTGGAGGGGCTGAAGGGTCACAGATTCATGGAGTGGGTTGAGTTGGAAAGGAACTTAAAGATCATCCAGTTCCAACCTCCCTGCCCTGGGCAGGGACCCCTCCCACCGACCCATTTTGCTCAAGGCCTCATCCAACCTGGCCTGGAACCCCCTCCAGGGAGGGGGGGAATATGCTCAGGCTGGATGGGCGAGGTGGAGACCAAACAAACTCATTTCAGAGGATGCTCTGCTGTGGCTGCATGAGGCCAGGATCTGTGTGGTTCCCAGCAGTCCTGCAGAGCTGCCCAGGGCCATCCCTCCTGGTGCCTCACCACTGGCATCTCATCTCCACCACAAGCCAAAGCAGGTCTGAAGGGAAACTTTCTGTGCCCCCGGTGGCTGTGCCAAGGCTCCTGCAGGTCACCCAGGGAGGTTGTGGATGCTCCATCCCTGGAGGGGTTCCAGGGGATTGCTGGAATGCTTGGGGCTGAAGGGATCCTTGAGCTCTCCCCTGGGTGCAGAGCCAGCCTGTGCCCCCTTGCTGCCTTGCTCCTCTGATGCCATTTCCCCTGCCTGTGCTCCCCTGGCTGCTCGTCCCTGCGTCCTTGCCCCTGCCACAGAGCTCCTTCAGCTCACATTTGCTTTTATTCCCTCTGACACCAGCTGTGGTCACAACAAAGCTCATTAAGGAGATGCTGAGGATAGCTGGAAGGGGAAATGGATCCCTCCCAGCTGGGAAGTGCCAGGTTGGGCCAGGCAGCAGCATGACCCCGAGCACCGCGGAGCCCTCCTGGAGAAGGCAGCTCCTGGGTCCAGGAGCCTGCAAACTGCCTTCCAGCAGCCTGGAGCCAAAGGGGTTAACAAAAGCAGCCTTCAGAGAGCCCCAGGGGAACTGCCTTTCAGTATCTAAAAGGGATCTCCAGGGAGGCTGTGGAGGGGCTGCTGTTCAGAAGGGCTTGCAGTGGCAGGAGGAGAGGCAATGGCTCCAGGCTGGAGCAGGGGAGGTTGAAGTTGGACCTCAGGAGGAAGCTCTGCACAAGGGAGGGTGGTGGAACGCTGGAGCAGGTTGCCCAGAGAAAACAGAACCACAGAATGGAAGGGACCTTAAAGATCATCCAGTGCCACCCCCCTGCCATGGGCAGGGACACCTCCCACCAGCACAGGTTGCTCAGGGCCTCATCCAGCCTGGCCTTGAGCACCTCCAGGCAGGGGACAGCCACAGCCTCCCTGGGCAGCCTGTGCCAGGCTCTCCCCAGCCTCACTCTCAAGAATTTCCTCCTCCTCTCCAGCCTCACTCTGCCCTCTCCCAGCTCAAAGCCATTTCTCCTCATCCTGTCCCTCCCAGCCCTTGTCCCAAGTCCTTCCCCAGCTCTCCTGCAGCCCCTCCAGGCACTGCAAGGCTGCTCTGAGGTCTCCCAGGAGCCTTCTCCTCTCCAGGCTGCACAGCCCCAACTCCCCCAGCCTGTCCCCACTGGGGAGGTTCTGCAGCCCTCTTGATCATCTTCGTGGCCCCCTCTGGCCCGGTTCCAACAACTGCAGGTCCTTCTTGTGCTTCTTCTGCGGCCGAGGCCCCATCCCTGGAGCCATGCGAGCTCAGCCTTGCTGCCTCCCCGGGCAGCCTGCCGCAGCTGGAGCTGTCCCCGCCCGGCGCAGGGCTGGGTCGGACAGGACGACCTTTGAGGCTCCTTCCCCGCCGATGCAATCTGTGGCTCTGCGAGCAGGGAGCTGCTCTGCTCTCTTGAAAGCTGCCAAACCAGCCCAGGCACTGCTTCAGCCTCTGCCTTTCCCTGCAGCAGGGAGGAGGGAGAGCAGCACTCAGGCTGAGGAGACAAAGGCAGCGCAGATGGGTGCTGGGGGACCCTGCCACGTGCTCTGCGCTGCTCTGCTCCCAGCTAAGCTGAGATTTGCTGCTCCAGCTCCCTGACAGCGGCTGGGGTGACCTGGGGGAGGATTCCTGGCAGCTGCAGCAGGGCCAAGACGAAAAAGAAGAGAGGAGAACCTGCCTGGGAAGGGCTCCAGTGCGCTCACTCCGCTACGGCGGCTCCTCGGGGCCCGTGCCCTGCTCCTCCAGGAGGGATTGTGCTGTGCAGGGAGGGGATGTGGCACTGGATGCTCCTGGCATATAGATCAGCTTCTGCTCTTCCCAGCAGCTGCCTGCCACGCAGCGGCCCAGCAGCTCCAACAATGAGGTCTCACTTGGCTTCTGCTGCTCCTCTTTGCCTCCAAGAAGGAATGAAACAGAGATTCAAATCCCCCCAAACCAGGGAGGCGTGGAATGGGCTGGGGGTGGAAGGCACCTCGAAGCTCAGCCAGCCCCAACCCCCCCTGCCATGGGCAGGGACCCCTCCCACCAGCACAGCTTGCTCACCCAGCCTGGCCTTGGACACCCCCAGGGAGAGAGCAGCCACAGCCTCCCTGGGCAACCTGCTCCAGCCTCTCCCCAGCCTCACTCCCAAGGCTTTCCACCTCCAGCCTTTCCCCAGCCTCACTCCCAAGGCTTCCATTCCCACCTCCAGCATCTCCCCAGCCTCACTCCCAAGGCTTCCATTCCCACCTCCAGTCTCTCCCCAGCCTCACTCCCAAGGCTTCCATTCCCACCTCCAGCATCTCCCCAGCCTCACTCCCAAGGCTTTCCACCTCCAGCATCTCCCCAGCCTCACTCCCAAGGCTTTCCACCTCCAGCATCTCCCCAGCCTCACTCCCAAGGCTTCCATTCCCACCTCCAGCATCTCCCCAGCCTCACTCCCAAGGCTTCCATTCCCACCTCCAGCCTCTCCCCAGCCTCACTCCCAAGGCTTCCATTCCCACCTCCAGCATCTCCCCAGCCTCACTCCCAAGACTTTCTTTCCCATCTCCAGTCTCCATCTCCCCTCATCGATGCTGGTGGCTGCAGTGGCTCTGCTGGAGCCAGCCCCAGGGCTGCTGGGTGCTGGCTGGTGGGAGCTTGGTGTGTGGTGGAAGGGCTGTTGGAGTTGGGCAGCCTGGAGCTGCAGGCAGCGTTGGAGGGGCACTGCAGGGCCCTGGCATGGCCTTGCTGTTGTCCTCCTTCCCCAGCAATGCCACAGTGCTCCCACTGGACTCGAGGGAAGGGGATTGCTACCTTCCCCCAGCAGCCAAACCCATTCACAGAGCAGATGGAGCCCATCTTGAATGTGCAGCCTCAGCAAAGGCAAAGCCAATCAGTGAGTTAATTACCAGCACGTTATGAGAGCACCAGGGATTCCCAGGGGATGGGGGAGCTGAAGCAGCCCTTGGCTCCCTACCCACAGCTGCAGGAGCCACACGTGCCAGGGGGGCTGGAGGGACCAGGCTGGAGCTGAGCTGCTCTCCCCGGGGACAGCCTGGCTGTGAAAGCCCCCAGAGGAGCAAGGTGGAGCTCTGCAGATGTCACCCAAGCCATGTCCCTCCCTTCCCTGAGGTCTTCCTGGCTGTGCCTGGTGGGGTGGATCCATGGGGGGGCTGTGAAGTGCTGAGCAGTGGCTGCTCTCCCAGAGAGAGCTGTGGCTCTGTGAGAGCATGAACACGGCCAAGGGCAGAGCATCTTCTGCCTCCTGAACAGCCCAGGGGCACAGCAAGGCACCCAAGGGTGTGGAGCTGCTGCAGAGGGGCCCAGAGGAGGCCACAAAGAGGAGCAGAGGGCTGGAGCAGGTCCCCTGTGGGGGCAGGCTGGGAGAGTTGGGGCTGGAGCAGCTCCCCTGTGGGGACAGGCTGGGAGAGCTGGGGCTGGAGCAGCTCCCCTGTGGGGGCAGGCTGGGAGAGTTGGGGCTGGAGCAGCTCCCCTGTGGGGACAGGCTGGGAGAGTTGGGGCTGGAGCAGCTCCCCTGTGGGGACAGGCTGGGAGAGTTGGGGCTGGAGCAGCTCCCCTGTGGGGACAGGCTGGGAGAGTTGGGGCTGTGCAGCCTGGAGAAGGCTCCAGGGAGACCTCAGAGCAGCCTCCCAGTGCCTGGAGGGGCTCCAGGAGAGCTGGGGAAGGACTTGGGACAGGGGCTGGGAGGGACAGGATGAGGGTGGGGAGACAGTGGCAGAGGTTGCCCAGGGAGGTTGTGGCTGCCCCCTCCCTGGAGGTGTTCCAGGCCAGGCTGGATGAGGCCCTGGGCTGGTGGGAGGTGGCAGAGGGCTGGAGCTGGATGAGCTTTAAAGTCCCTTCGACCCAAACCATTCTCTGACCTTCTGCCTTTGTCTCACTGCTGAGCAAGCTCAGGAGTGCAGCAGCTCCTAAAGTCTGGTCTGAAAGAGCCAATTTTAGCAAGCCTTGAAAGACCTCTGGGCCCTCACCTGGTGCCTTTGGGGTGGTTTTGCCACCTCCCCTGGTGCCTGCCCAGCTGTGCCAAGGGCTCTCCAGCCAACACTCCTCCCTGGAGGCAGTGTGCTCAGCCCTGGCAGCCTGAGGAGGTGGATCTGCTGCTTTGCCCCTCCTTGGTGCTTCTGTTCTGCTCCCCAGCAGCTCAGCTAACACAGCCTGGACTCCTCAAATGGCTTCAAACTCCATCTCCCTGGGCTGGCTCACAGCTGCCATCCCCCTCTCCCCTGGCCACATCAGCCTGGGAGGTAAGGATGGCCCTGGGCTGAATTCCTTCCTTCCCCAGCTCTGCTGCCCCCTCACCCTTGACAAATACTGGGCAAAGATTTGGCTGCCAGTGTGCTGGAGACAGAGGTCCAGCCCCTGCCAGACCTCCTTCCTCTGTGCCTTTTGTCTGCTCCTCTGTCCAATTCGTTCACCAAGCCTCCTGCTGCAAGGCTCCTCCCAGCCCTGCTCCTGCTCCCCATCAGTGCTGAACCTGGGAGCCAGCTCCCCCCTCCCCGTGCCCAGCCTGGGCTGGGAGCTGAGGGCTAAAGGAAAGGAGCTGCCACTTCCAGGCCTTGAATTGGCATCGATCTGGGGATCAATAGCAGACTCTGCCTTGGCTCAGCTCTCTCCTGGGGCTCCAGGATCATCTTCCCTGGTGTGGGGTGGGTGCTGCCCTGCCATCCACCAGCCCACCCTCGGCAGCAGAGCCCAAAGCAGGGTTTGGGGCACCAGCTCACACAAGACAGAGCAGCAGAGGGCCCTGTGTGGCAGCTTAGGTTGGGTGCCTCAAGCCAGGACCCTGTGGCTGGCCTCAGCCTCTCTAAGAATCCCTTTTCCTTCTCTGCAGCCAGGCTGGATGAGCACAGGCTGGGGGCCAAGAGAAGGGCCAGAGCCTGGGAGGCAGCACCCTGCTCTGGCAGGGAGGTTGGGCTCAGTGAGCTTTTGAAGTCCCTTCCACCCCCTTCACCTTCTGAGGCTCTGTGGTCGTCAGGGGCTGTGCTGCCTCCTGCCCACCCATCACATCTTGGTCTGCTGGACCTGGCTCCTCCAACTCAGAGACCCTCCAGCAACTGAGAGCTGCTCCCTGCTGGTGGACAGACAGAGGGTGAGGCCAGCAGGAGCTGTCAGCCGTGGGGAGAGTTCTCTTCTCCCAGGCAAGCAGCACCAGAGCAAGAGGACACAGTCTCAAGCTGTGCAGGAGGAAGTTTAGGCTTGATCTTAGCAAGAGGTTCTTCACAGGCAGGGAGATTGCTCACTGGAATGGGCTGCCCAGGGAGGTGGGAGAGTTGGCAGCCCTGGAGGTGCTTAAGGAAAGCCTGGATTAGTGCCATGGTCCAGTTGATTAGTCAGGCTTGGGTGATCAGTTGATGATCTTGGAGGTCTCTGCCAGCCTGACTGACTCTGTGATCCTGAGGTCCTGGCTGCCAGTGAGGGTGCTCAGAGCTGCTGCTCTCTGGGAGACCCTGCAGGCAGAAGCCCTGAAGCTGCAGCTGGCTGTGAGCTTTGCTCCTGAGCCAGCTTCACACTGCAGGGGGGCTGCAGGCAAGAGCACAGGCAAAGGCTGTTGACTGGGTGATGAGGGGCAAACAGAGGAGGGCAGGGCTCCAGCAGCCTTACCACTGAGTACAGACCTGGCTGGCAGCATCTGCTGGAGCTGCTATCCCCCTCCTGCCTCCTCTCTGCAGCAGCCTGAGGGTTGTCTCTCTCCTGAGAAGATCCCAGGTGGAAGCCCTGAGTGATGCTGAGGTCTGGGAGGGTTTGGGCTCAGAAGTGGCTGCTTGCTGCAGTCCTGCTGGAGGAGCAGCTGCCCCCAGCAGCTTCAGGTGTTACTGAGCTCTGCAGGTCCCTGGGCTTGCCCAGCCTGGGGGTGGCTCTGGGGCCGTGGTCTTGATCCCTGCCCCTCCTAAATCCCTAAGAAATGTCCTCTACAGTGCAACAAATAATGCCCTGATTATCTGCTGGCTCCTAATGCTACTCCCTGGAGATAACAAGCTGCCATTTCCCCCCTGGGCCATGCAATAATCGTCCCAATTAATCCCAAGCAGTGATTATTAAACTCCTGGCACTGCTTTCATACACAAAGCACCAGCAATGAAGCAGGTGTCTGTGTTCAGCCTTTGCCCGGGGGGGACCAGGGGGATTTCTGCTTTGTTCTGGGGCAAGAAACCCTCAGAGGCTGTGGAGAGCCCTCTGTGGCTTTCCTGCTCCCTGGGGCTCAGCTCTGCCAAGGAGGGTCCAGAGGTGATCGACCCAGACCAATGCAGTTGGGGTTGGGGTCCCAAAGGACACTGAGGGCTGGAGCAGGTCCAGAGGAGGGCAGCAAGGAAAGGTCTGGAGAGCAGGGCTGGGGAGGAAGAGCTGAGGGAGCTGGGGGGGGGTTGAGCCTGGAGGAAAGGAAGCTGAGGGGAGAGACCTCCTGGCTCCCTGTAAGTCCCTGCAAGGAGGATGGAGCTAGGTGGGGGTTGGGCTCTCCCCCCTGGCATCAGGGGAAAGAATGAGAGGAAACAGCCAGGGGAGGTTCAGCTTGGCCATGAGGAACAAGAGTGGTCAGGGGGCTGGCAGAGGCTGCCCAGGGAGGTGGTGGAGCCCCCATCCCTGGAGGTGTTCCAGCCCCCTGTGGCCATGGCCCTTGGGGCCAGGGTTTGGTGGCCCAGGGAGGGGTCGGGTCGGTGCTGGGCCGGCTGATCCCGGAGGCCTTTTCCGACCCAACCAATTCCACAGCTCCGTGGGGACAGCTCCCAGCTCTGTGTGAGAGCAGAGCAAAGAGGGATGACCAGGACAGAGGGAGGCAGCGCTGGTGAATTATGCATGACACGGGGAGGAGAGCTCTTATCTGCATGGACAAAGGTCTGTGCCAGGCAGCCCAGCTCTCCACTTCACCTGCACCTTCCTTTCGCCTGCGCTTTATCTCCGCTCCCAGCTTGTAACTCAAGCCCCAAAAAGAATCAGAGGAAGCTGGGAGATTAATTTGCTCTGTGTGCATGGCAAAGGAGAGGGGACACAACTCTCCCTCCAGACTCCCAGCTGCTTAATCCATCCCCTCCCCCCACCCCCCCAGCGAGGGCTGCCGAAGGAAAAGGCAAAGCGTTTCTCAGCCTCGCCCAAGGTCGCTGCCGGGCTGAGGGCTGCTGGGCGCCGGCGGCTGCCTGCTGGCCCCCGACGAGCAGGGGGAAGGCTCTGGCAGCTGGCCCTGGGCTCTGCTGCAGCCTGGGGGAGGCAAAGAAAGCCAAAGCTGCCCCAGTGCCACTCTGCTCTGCTGGGGTGAGACCTCGCCCGCGGTGCTGTGCCCAGCGCTGCGGCTGCCAACACGAGGGGCAGGGGGCAGGGGGTGCAGGGGAGGCCACGAGGGTGAGCAGAGGGATGGAGAAGCTTCCCTATGGGGACAGGCTGGGAGCTGTGGGGTGGATCCATGGGGTGGCTGTGAAGTGCTGAGCAGTGGCTGCTCTCTCAGAGAGAGCTGTGGCTCTGAGAGCATGAACACGGCCAAGGGCAGAGCATCTTCTGCCTCCTGAACAGCCCAGGGGCACAGCAAGGCACCCAGGGATGTGGAGCTGCTGCAGAGGGGCCCAGAGGAGGCCACAAAGAGGAGCAGAGGGCTGGAGCAGCTCCCCTGTGGGGACAGGCTGGGAGAGTTGGGGCTGGAGCAGCTCCCCTGTGGGGACAGGCTGGGAGAGTTGGGGCTGTGCAGCCTGGAGGAGGCCCCAGGGAGCCCTCAGAGCAGCCTCCCAGTGCCTGGAGGGGCTCCAGAAGAGCTGGGAAAGGACTTGGGACAAGGGCTGGGAGGGACAGGGTGAGGGTGGGGAGACACTGGCAGAGGTTGCCCAGGGAGGTTGTGGCTGCCCCCTGCCTGGAGGTGTTCCAGGCCAGGCTGGATGAGGCCCTGTGCTGGTGGGAGGTGTCCCTGCCACCTGGATGGTGTCACTAGATGAGCTTTAAGGCCAATGGACTGAAACTGGAGCAGGGAAGATTGTGGTTGGGCATCAGGAGGGAGTTCTGCACAATGAGAGTGGTGAAATGACTGCAACAGGTTGCCTGGAGCTGTGGCTGAGGCTCCATCCCTGCAGACAGTGGTGATCAGGCTCGATGTGGCCCTGGGCAGCCTGCTGGAGCTGGAGGTGTCCCTGTTGGCTGGCAGGAGGTTTGGACAAGATGGTCTTTGAGGGTCCCTTTCCAGCCCAGCCCAGCCTGGGACTCCGTGAATCTGTGCCCAGAAGGCTCTGGGGCGTTCTGGGGAGCTGGAATTTTCCCCCCCCTGCCCTGCCCCCACTCCTGACCTCTGTGTCCTCGCAGCCTGGGAGCCCCCAGGGCTGAGGGCTGCTCAAATATTTAAGGGATGACAACTGTATTGACGCCGAAAAACCGGGCAGAGGTCCCTCGGGTTTAGAGCAGGGAACGTCGGCTCAGCTCTTCTTCCCCACTCCCCCTCCCGGAGCTCACTCCCTGCCTTAAATGAAATCATAAATATCAGCCCACAAAGGTCCTTTGTCACCGCCCCGAGCTCCCGGCGACAAGAGGTCATTCATTACACGCCAGACGGAGGCAATAGAGACTCCCATTGTTATTTAATGAGCCCGGGGTAGGTCCGGGGCTCCTCCGCTGACATTAAAGCGCCGCTTCCCCGGGAGGAGCAGGGGCGATGGAGCTGGGGTCGCCGCGGACAGGTTTGCCTGCTCCGAGCGCTCTCTGCCCCGAGGTCAGCCGCTGCCGGAGGGATCACCCCGAGGAGCTGGCAGCGCAGCCCGGCTCAGCCTTCGGACCCGCGGAGCGGAGGCAGCTGAGGGAGAGAGCAGAGGAGCAGGCGACTGTTTGGGTTGGGAAAGCCGAGGTCGTTCCAGTCCCAGCATCAGCCCAACCCCCACCACGGCCCCCAGACCACAGGGTTCCTGAGCACCTCCAGGGATGGGGGCTCCACCGCCCCCCTGGGCATCCGGAGCCACTCCTAGTCTGGAGGCTTTCCTTATGTCCAACCTAACCCTCCCCCGGCGCAGTTTCAGGGCCATCTTCTCTCATCTTCCCCTCAGGGAGCTGCACAGAGCCAGAAGCTCTTCCCTCAGCCTCCTCTCCTCCAGCCTCACACCCCCCACACCCCCCCAGCTCCCCTCAGCTGCTGCTCCCCAGCCCTCTCCTCCAGACCCTTCCCCAGCTCTGTTGCCCTTCTCTGGCCCTGCTCCAGCTCCTCGATGTCCTTCTTGGAGTGTGGGGCCCAGAACTGACCCAAAGGTTCCAGGTGTGGCCTCACAGAGGGCTTGTGGGGCACCAACCCTCCCCCTTCCTGCTGGCCAGGCCATCACCTTTGGCACCCTCCTCACCCCGTGCCCAGGCAGGGAGTGCCCAGGCAGGGGGTGCCCAGGCAGGGGGTGGCCAGGCAGGGGGTGGCCAGGCAGGGGGTGCCCAGGCAAGGAGTGGCCAGGCAGAGAGTGCCCAGGCAGGGTGTGCCCAGGCAGGGGGTGGCCAGGCAATGAGTGCCCAGGCAGGGGGTGGCCAGGCAGGGGGTGGCCAGGCAGGGGGTGGCCAGGCAGGGGGGTGGCCAGGCAGAGAGTGCCCAGGCAGGGTGTGCCCAGGCAGGGTGTGGCCAGGCAGAGAGTGCCCAGGCAGGGGGTGCCCAGGCAGGGGGTGGCCAGGCAGGGGGTGGCCAGGCAGGGGGTGCCCAGGCAAGGAGTGGCCAGGCAGAGAGTGCCCAGGCAGGGTGTGCCCAGGCAGGGGGTGGCCAGGCAGGGGGTGCCCGGCAGGGTGTGCCCAGGTAGGGAGTGCCCAGGCAATGAGTGCCCAGGCGGTGAGTGCCCAGGCAGGGAGTGCCCAGGCAGGGAGTGGCCAGGCAGGGAGTGGCCAGGCAGGGAGTGCCCAGGTAATGAGTGCCCAGGTAGGTGTGCCAAGGCAGGGGGTGCCCAGGCAGGGAGCGCCCAGGCAGGGAGCGCCCAGGCAGGGAGTGGCCAAGCAGGGAGCGCCCAGGCAGGGAGTGCCCAGGCAGGGAGTGCCCAGGCAGGGAGCGCCCAGGCAGGGAGTGCCCAGGCAGGGAGCGGCCAGGCAGGGAGTGCCCAGGCAGGGAGTGCCCAGGTAGGGAGCGCCCAGGCAGGGCGTGCCCAGGCAGGGAGTGCCCAGGCAGGGAGCGCCCAGGCAGGGAGTGCCCAGGCAGGGAGTGCCCAGGCAGGGAGCGCCCAGGCAGGGAGCGCCCAGGCAGGGGGTGCCCAGGCAGGGAGCGCCCAGCGCTCCTCGCAGCCCAGCGCCGGCTGAGGGGGGAGGGCCCCGCAGCTCCACCCGACGGCATGAGCCTGATGCCATCTGCTGGCCCCGCAGCTCCGGCCAAGCCACCGGGAATGAGGAATTAACTCCCCGAAATGCCTCGGGCTGCCCTCCCTGCCCATCCTGAGGGGGTTTTCCTCAACCATTCCCCTCGGAGAGAAGATAAGATAAAGCTTTCTTTCCGCCCCCGCCCCGGAGAGGGTTCGATGTCTTTCCCCTTTTGCTGCGCGTGTCTGAACGGCTGTTTGCGAGGAGCATCACACCCTAACCGGGTCTGAATTAAAAGGAACTTAATAAAGGCTTCCCCCGAGCACAAAAGCCGCACAAATGGCTTTGCAATTCTGGAGTTAATTAGGCGGGAGCCGGGCAGAGACATCGGCGTTTGAGGAGCTCCGTCGGGGAGGGGAAGGCTGGTGGGGAGCGCAGGGGCTGCTCGTTAGCGCATCGAGGCACCAGGGCAGGGCTCTTGGCTTTCAGCCCCGAAGAATCGGCGGCCTGGGGGGGGGGGGGGGTGTCAGCAAGTGAGCCCCAAAGCTCCCGGTCCCAGCGCTGGGTGGCCGAGCGCCGCCCGGCAAAAGGAGGTTTTGTCGGCTGGGGGAGGCTGGAGACCGAAGGGAGCAAGACGGCAGGAGGAACCGCGAGGAGAATTTCTGCTTGGAAATGCGAAGTGCTTCCGCCAGTAATCGCCAGAATCATCAAATTAGCATAAATTCTATTAACAGTTTCCCAGATGAGACGTTTCAAGGCTTCTCCTTCCCTCCCTCCCTCCCTTTCCCGGGCACAAACAAAAGAGAATATAATTACATTGCAATAAAGCAGCTCCTTGAAAAGGCTTCAACCCTTTTGCCTTTTGCTTCTGCCAGGGGAATAAAGCCCTGCAGGAAAGGTGCTTCTCACCTCTCTGCTCTCATCAGGAAATTAATCAATCAGGCAAGGCGGGGGGGGGGGGGGAAGGAGCAAAGCTTTCAGGGTCCAGGATGGGATGGAGCCAGTGGCAAGCTGCCCATCTGCCGCATCCACACCACGGCAGCAGGTGAGGAGGGGCCACAGAATGCCCAATCAGAGAATCGATAAGCTTGGAAAAGACCTCAGAGGTCTTCAAGTCCAACCTATCACCCAGCACCTCCTGACTAACTAAACCATGGCTCCCAGGGCCACATCCAATCCCTCCTTGAACCCCTTCGGGGATGGGGACTCCACCACCTCCCTGGGCAGCACAGCCCAGTGGCCAATTCCTCTCTCTGGGAAGAACTTTCTCTTCACCTCCAGCCTAAATCTCCCCTGGCACAGCTTGAGACTGTGTCCTCTTGTTCTGGTGCTGGTTGCCTGGGAGAAGAGACCAACCCCCACCTGGCTCCAACCTCCCTTCAGGGAGTTGGAGAGAGCAAGAAGGTCTCCCCTGAGCCTCCTCTTCTCCAGGCTAAGCAACCCCAGGTCCCTCAGCTCACGGTGCTGAGCTCAAGCTGAGCTGTTGCTGGTTTGCTTTTGCTGCCAAAGCTGAAGCAAAGGACAAAAAAGGTCAGGTTGGGGTTGGGGGTGGAGAAGGTTCCACATTTCAGCTCTCCTAGAGACCATGCACCCACACCTCCCCACTTCCCAGAGGCTGTTTACAGTGAGGGTGGTGAGAGCCTGGAACAGGTTGCCCAGGGAGGTTGTGGATGTTTCCCTTCCCTGGAGGTGCTCAAGGCCAGGCTGGATGAAGCCTTGAAGCAGCCTGGGCTGGTGGGAGGTGTCCCTGCCCATGGCAGGGGGGGTTGGGACTGGGTGGTTCTTCAAGGTCCCTTCCAACCCAAACCATTCTGGGTGTTAGAGGAGGATTTGGAAGCAGCACAGCTGACCACATGTGGCAGAGCTCTTATTTGCATGAGTGCTGAAATCCAGCACCCGAGGCAGCAACTCACTGCAAGCACTGTGGGGGCAACCATCTGAATGTGTCTCCATTGGGGTGAGAGCACAGATGGCAGTTCAAAAGGGAAGAGGATTTGCTCATGGGCAAAAGCCTCCTCGGCTCTTGAGAACAAAGGCCAAGCCAACTCACCTGCCTGGGAATCAGATCTGCCCAGAGGGACATCTTGGCTCTGAAGATATTAGCTGCAGGCAGGAGCTGCAAGGAGGCCCTGAGGCTGACCCTGCAGCAGCTGCAGCCCCTCAGAAACGGGGGTGCAAGAGGCGCTGGGGTGTGCTGTGCTTGGGCAAGGGGCTCTCAGCAGAGCCACCTGCACCTTTCAGCCTCCGGTTTGCTGTCAGACTTGATGATCCTTGAGGTCTCTTCCAACCTCATTGATGATTCCATGATTCCAGATTGGGACAAATTGGGGTTTTTTGGGGTGATTTTTCAATTTGCTCTCAGACTTGATGATCCTTGAGGTCTCTTCCAGCCTTATTGATGATTCCATGATTCCAGACTGGGGCAAACTGAGGGTTTTGGGGGTGATTTTCCATTCCACTCTCAAGGTTGGAGCCTTCCTCTTGCTTCACCATCGACTCAGATGATCAATTGCCTCTCTTCTGGACCTCAGCTCCCCTTGCTAGACGTAGACAACAGCGACTCTCTTCCTCGAGGAAGCTTCCTTAATGTTTACTTTTCAGAAGACCTGGAGGGCTTTTTACCCTCTATTATGAATTAATTATTATTAATTGAGTGAAATCAGACTATGCAACCTAAATAAAGCAGCTCTGACAAAGCAGCTGGATGCTGGAGCCCAATCTGCTTCACGAACTCCCTTCTCCATTAGCAATTTTAAGCACTTAGTTCCGCTTTTCTTTTAATTGCTAATATCCATCCTGCCATTCCCCTGCTGCTCTGCTTCAGATGTGAAAGATTAAAGCAAGGCTTGTGGGTTTATGATGCTGTGATTCCACTTCTCTTAATTGTTGGCTTTCGGGCTGTGCTGTATTGGCTTAGCAGCTCCCAGCGACTGCAAAGGGCAGGAGCTGCACGGGGGCTTCAGGTGGGGTTTTGCCTCTTTAGCCCTGGGATCGATTGCCTGATCAGACGTTTCAAAGGCAGCAACTGGTCAAGCAAACATCCTGACGATGCTTAACACAGGGTCTCCTGGCCTCTTGACCCAGCTGTCCACTGCATCCAGGACTTCGTGGTGCTCTGCAGAAGCAGGACAGGCAGCTGAAGCCCACCCCCAGCCTGCTGCCAAGGGCTTTGCTTAAAATCCCCACTGAAACCGTTGTTTTTCTCCCCAAAAGACCCCCTCAGCATGGGTGGCTGCGGTCGCGCCCTCCCAGAGCAGCATCTTAGGCGCTGACAGCGTACCCGGCCTGCTCGGTTGCCAAGCAACCCTTAACTCGGGAGGGGGGATTCCATCAGTAAAGATGGCGTCCAGGCTCGCCTCAGCGTGCGACCGTTGGCGCTCCCGCCCGCCCCCGCGACGGGGAGAGGAGCGAGAAGCCACGCCCTCAGCAGCCATGGCGCCGGCCTGGCTTCAGACTCCCAGCCAATGAGGCGCCGGGGATGCGGGAAGCGCACTGTGATTGGCTAGGGGCTGGGATTGAAACGGCGTTGCGGGACGGTTAGGCTGAGCGGTTGGGGCGTGGGGAGAGGGAGGCTGCGCCCAGGGTCGTGAGGGGCAGCGGCGGCGGGACCCGGCCCGGGGGGCTTCGGACCGGCGGGGAGGACGTGGCCGGTCCCGTGCGGTGAGTGCGCGGTTCCCGGGCCGCCAAGCCCTTTCTCTGAGCGCGGGGAGCGGCGCGGGCCGGCGCCTCGGGGGCCGTCCCGGTGCCTGTTGGCTCAGGCTGGGCCTGAGGAGCAGCTCTGCCCCGGGAGGATGTCCAGGCCTGCCCCAGGGGAAGGCTCAGGCTGGGCCTGAGGAGCAGCTCTGCCCCGGGAGGATGTCCAGGCCTGCCCCAGGGGAGGCTCAGGCTGGGCCTGAGGAGCAGCTCTGCCCCGGGAGGATGTCCAGGCCTGACCCGGGGGAGGCTCAGGCTGGGCCTGAGGAGCAGCTCTGCCCCTGGGAGGATGTCCAGGCCTGCCCCAGGGAGGCTCAGGCTGGGTGTGAGGAGCAGCTCTGCCCCGGGGAGGTTTTCCAGGCCTGCCCCGGGGGAGGCTCAGGCTGGGCCTGAGGAGCAGCTCTGCCCCGGGGGAGGCTCAGGCTGGGCCTGAGGAGCAGCTCTGCCCCGGGGGAGGCTCAGGCTGGGCCTGAGGAGCAGCTCTGCCCCTGGGAGGATGTCCAGGCCTGACCCGGGGGAGGTTTAGGCTGGGCCTGAGGAGCAGCTCTGCCCCTGGGAGGTTGCCCAGGCCTGCCCCAGGGGAGGCTCAGGCTGGGCCTGAGGAGCAGCTCTGCCCCAGGGGAGGCTCAGGCTGGGCCTGAGGAGCAGCTCTGCCCCTGGGAGGATGCCCAGGCCTGCCCCAGGGCGCTGCTGGAGTCCCCCCCCCAGCCCTGCAGCCCTGCAGATGTGGTGCTGAGGGCCAGCCCTTGGCGGTGCCCTGGGCTGAGGGTCGGGCTCGGTGGTCCCTAAGAGCTCACCCGACCAAAGCAGTCCCTGTGGCGGCTCCCAGGCAGAGCCCTGAGCCCTCTGCGGCTCTGCAGAGCACCGAAGTGGCCAACTGAGCGCTTGGGAGGGTTCCAGTGTGGCCCCCCCCGGGGTCCAGCTGGTGCCATGCCTCCCCTGGCACCTCTCCTCCCCTGCTCCTCCTTCGTCGAGGCTGCCCTGTGTGGCCCCAGGCAAGTGAAGGAGTTTCTGTGCTGCTGAGCTGGAGGCTTTCCTCTCCACTGCTGCTTTGTATCATAGCATCACAGCATCAGGCAGGGCTGGAAGGGACCCCAAGGCTCAGCCAGCCCCAACCCCCTGCCATGGGCAGGGACACCCCACACCAGATCAGCCTGGCCAGAGCCTCATCCAGCCTGGGCTGAAACACCTCCAGGGACAGAGCCCCAACCACCTCCCCCTGGCCAACCCCTCCCAGGGCTTCACCACTCTCATGGGGAAGAACTTCCTCCTCCCCTCCAGCCTCAATCTCCCCACCTCCAGCTTCAGTCCATTCCCCCCACTCCTATCACTGCCTGAGATCCTGAGCAGTCCCTCCCCAGCCCTCCTGCAGCCCCCTGCAGAGCCTGGGAGGCCACAATGAGGTCACCTGGGAGCCTTCTCTGCTCCAGCCTGCACAGCCCCAGCTCCTTCAGTCTGTGCTCACAGCAGAGCAGCTCCAGCCCTTGTTGCTCTGCTCCAGGAGGATGTGCTGACTGTGTGCAAGGATCTGAGCAGCTCCTTGCAGCAGGGGCTTCCAAAGTGCAGCAAAACTTAGCAGTGTATTGAAATCCCCCCCCAGGAGGTTGCTCCTGGGTCTGTCTGGCAGAGCCTGTGAGGGCTGGCAGGTTGGCAGTGTCCTGCAGGCTGCTTGGCTTCCCAGGGCCTGAGCTCTCTTCTGCAGCCTTCCTGGGGGAGGTTGGGTTGGGATCCCTCATCTCACCTTGGCTTCTGAGCCTGTGGGGTGGACTGGGAAGCACTTCCAGCAGTGAGGTGGGAGCTGGGCTGCTGCTCTGTGTAAACTGGGAGGGGGGAGGGGGGAGGGATGAGGATCTTGACTCCTCACAGCACAATGTGGCTGCATTTCCCCCCACAATTAACTCCTAGGGCAACTTTCTTTCTGCAGCTTCCCTCCTGCATTCACAAAGGGTTGATCTGGAAGCCCCTTTGGGGGGGAGGGGGGGTGGGCAGAGGGGGCTGGGCTGCTGCTTGAGCTCTGGTTTCTTGGCAGGAGGATGGAGGCTGCTGTGCTGAGCCTGTGGGGTCTCTATGACCAGCTGGTGCACCAGGCTGAAGTTCTGAGTGAAGGCAATGAGGCTCGTGAGTTCTGCTTCCCTGGGGGGGAGGGGGGGAGCTGTGCTGCCTTTGGGCCAGGGCCTGGGCTCCTGCCTGGCAGCCAGGGGCGGGGAGGGGGCTCTGCCCCTCTGCTGTGCTCTGCCCACACCTCCCCTGCCGTGCTGGGGCAGCTCTGGAGCCCTCAGCCCCCCTGGTGGAGGAGGCCACAGCGCTGCTGGGAGAGCTGGAAGCCCTCTGCTGAGGCCAGGCTGAGAGAGCTGAGGTGGTTCAGCCTCAGTGGCAGAGAGCAGGCTCCAGGGAGGCCTTCTGGTGGCCTTGCAGTGCTCCAGGGGGATGACCAGAAAGCTGGGGAGGGACACTTGACTGAGACCTCTAGGGGAAGGGCTTTAAACTGGAAGAGGGTGGGTTTAGGTGGGACCTAGAGCAGAAGCCTTGAGGGTGGGGAGACCCTGCTCTGGGTTGCCTGCAGGGGTTTAGGTGGGACCTAGAGCAGAAGCCTTGAGGATGGGGAGACCCTGCTCTGGGTTGCCTGCAGGGGTTTGGGTGGGACCTAGAGCAGAAGTGCTCTGCCTTGAGGGTGGGGAGACCCTGCTCTGGGTTGCCTGCAGGGGTTTGGGTGGGACCTAGAGCAGAAGTGCTCTGCCTTGAGGGTGGGGAGACCCTGCTCTGGGTTGCCTGCAGGGGTGGGAGGGCCCCGGAGCTGTGTGAGGCTCTGAGCCGCTTGCTGATGGCCCTGCTGGCTGCACAGGGCTTGGCCTGGGTGACCTCTGAAGGTCCCTTCCAACCTCAAGCATCCTGGGATGGGTTCTCACGTTCTTGCCCTCCTGCTTACCCCTCTGATGCAGCCCCCCCTGCCGCCCCCCTCCTGAGCACAGCTGGCCAGGGGGCAGCAGCAGCTCGGGGAGCAGCCCCTGCCTAGCGCCGGCAGGGCAGCCGCAGCCAGGGCAGCCGCAGCCTGGGCAGCCAGAGGTGTGTCTCTGTCCCCCCCCAGAGTTCATCCAGCTGGCCAGGAGCTTGGAGGAGTGGCGGCAGAGGTGGCAGAGGCTGGGGCAGGAGCTGGGCCGCTGCCAGGAGCTGCTGAGGCAGAGCGAGGCGGAGCGCCGCGCCCTGGAGGTGAAGCTGAAGCACGCCCGCAACCAGGTGGATGTGGAGATGAAGCGCAGGCAGAGGGCTGAGAGGGACTCTGAGAAGCTGGTGAGTGCCTCCCTCCCTCCCTCCCCACCCCCTTCCCCCTCTCTGGGGCGTGGGGATGGAGCTGTGCCTCAGGGCTGGCACTCAGGCCTCTTCCCCTGGGGGGAAGGCAAAACCCGAGGGGAGAGTGCCCCTGGCTTGGCAGGGGGTGGGGGCAGGCAGGGGCTGGGGGCAGTAGGGGCTGGGGGCAGGAAGGGGCAGGGGCTGGGGGCAGGAAGGGGCAGGGGCTGGGGGCAGTAGGGGCTGGGGGCAGGAAGGGGCAGCTGCTCTAGCTGGGAGTGCTCAGCCTAGAGAAGAGAAGACTGAGGGAGGGACCTTAGAGCAGCCTTCCTTTACCTGCAGGGGCTCCAGGAAGGCTGCAGAGGGGCTTTGTATGGCAGCGTGTGCCAGCTTCAGGCTGTGCCTTTAGGAAGAGGACAGCTACAGAAGGCTCTAGCTGAAATGTTTGGGTGTTGGAGAGGGAAGCAAGGATGACTCCCAAGGGGTTTCAGTGGTAGAGCAGGAGGAAGGAGGCTGGAGGTGGTGGGAGGGTTGAGTCTTGACACTGGGGTCTAGAGACAGGCCAAGGGGCAGTGGTTTGCAGCTGAGGGAGAGCAGGGGTAGGTTGGATCTCAGGAAGGAGCTCTTCAAGTCTGAGGGTGGTGAGACTCTGGCACAGGCTGCCCAGGGAGGAGGCAGCCACAACCTCCCTGGGGGTGTTGGAGGAGCTCTGAGGTCCCTTCTGGGCTGAGCCATCCTGCTCTGATGGCTGCCTGCTGTTTGGAGCTGAGCTGCCACCCTCTGTCAGAGCAGGGAGCTCTGCAGCCAGCAGCAGCACACCAGTGGTGTCTGGACCCCTGGAGGCTGCTCCACACAGGACCTGAGCAGAGTTTGTCCTGCTCCTGACCTTCTCAACCCCTCCAGGAGCGCCAAATCCAGCTGATCAGGGAGCTGCTGATGTGTGATGGCTCTGGGAGCATTCAGCTGAGTGAAGAACAGAAGTCTGCCCTGGCCTTCCTCAACAGGCCAAAGACTTCTCTTGGAGCTGCAGGCAACAGCAGGTAGGGGCCAAGAAGAGCTCCTTGGCTGAGCACCACAAGTGTCACAAGCACCACAGCTGGGTGGGAGGGAGAAGCCCTCTGAGATCATTGAGTCCCAACACCAGAGCCTGGCCCCAGGGCTCCTGGAACACCTCCCTGGGCAGCCTGTTCCAGGGCTCAGCTGGAGGTTGTTCCTCATGTCCAGCCTAGCTCTCCCCTGGCACAATTCCAGGCCATCCTCTCTTGTTGTGTCTCCTGACACTGGGGAGGGCAGGCCAGCCCCCACCTCACTCCAGCCTCCCCTCAGGGAGCTGCCCAGAGCCAGAAGGTCTTCCCTCAGCCTTCTGCCCTCAGCTGCTCCTCCCCAGCCCTCTCCTCCAGACCCTTCCCCAGCTTCCTTGCCCTTGTCTGGACCTGCTCCAGCCCCTCCATGTCCTTCTGGGAGTGAGGGGCCCAAAGCTGACCCCAGGAGCGGAGCTGGGGCCTGAGCAGTGCAGAGGAGCTCAGCTCAGCCCTGTGCCTCTGTGCCCCACTCTGCACCCCCACCAGCAGCCTGCTCCTGGGATCCCTCTTGGCAGTGCAGCTGCTGGGAGGCAGGCAGCTTGTTCTGAGCCATGGCTGCCCAGCTGAGCCCAGTGCCTCTCTGCTTTCTGCTCTTCAGGCTCTCAACCATAGATGAATCTGGCTCCATCCTGTCAGATATCAGCTTTGACAAGACTGATGACTCGCTGGTAATGGAACTTCATGCTCCAGAGTCCTCTCTGCTCTAACACCTTTGGGCTGTGGGGTGGCTCCTGGAGCCCCTTTGCCTCTAGCTAAGTGGTGTGAAACTGCTGGAGCTGCTTTGCCTCTCCCTTAGTTAAAAAGCTGAGGCAGGGCCTGAGCAGAGGCTGCTTGTGACTTCCCCTGAGCTGAGCAGTGTTGTCTCTTCCCCCCCCCAGGACTGGGATTCCTCTGTGGTGAAAGCTGTCAGGCTGAAGAGGAGAGAGAAGAGGGTATGTTGGAGCCTTTCCCTTCAAACAGCTTCCCCTCCCAGCTCCAGCTGGCACACTGTCACCATCTGCCACCTCCCTGCCACCTCCAGAGGTGGCCAAGCCACTGACATGGCAATCAGAGCTCAGCTGGGTGTGCTGCTGCTGTAACTGAGAGCTGCTGTGGGCAGGGAGACAGAAAGTTACTCCTGAGGCACTGAGCTCAGGGGCTGCAGAGAAGCTCTGGTAGGGCCTGGAGCTTGCAGGACTGCCCTCAACAGCTCCCAGGCTTGGGAAGACCCAGAGCCTGTGCTGGTTCTGTCTGCTGGTGGGGTGGGGGTGGGAGGGCACAGCACAGCCTGGAGCCCTCCCTGGCAGAGCTGGGAGCAGTCTGGGACTTGAAGTTGTCCTTTGCTCTGGCTTTGGCTTTTGCTCTTCCTCCTTCCCTGACCTGAACTGCGTTTGCAAAGCTGCCTGGGGGGGGGAAACTGCTTGAAAGGAGCAAGGAGGCCTCCTGGGCTGCTTCCTGGCAGCTTCAAGGTGGCTGTGAGGGGCAGGAGGAACCTCATGGTCCTGTGCTGTGTGTGCAGCCGCTGGTGAGGCTGAGCTGGGCTGAGCCCAGCTGCCTGTGGCCACCAAAGTGTTGTCCTTGCAGCGCTCCTCCAGGCAGTTTGCTGAGGGGCCCCCAGGGCCAGAGAAGAAGAGCAGGACAGTTGTCTCCACAGCAGACCAGGTAGGCTGCTCCCCCCTGGGTGCCTTTGGGGCAGGAGGTCACACAGACTCAGTGAGGTTGGAAAAGACCTCAGAGGTCATGAAGTCCAAGCCAGCACCCAACACCTCCTGACAGCTCAGCCATGGCTCCCAGTGCCACATCCAAGCCCCCCCTGAACCCCTCCAGGGCTGGGGACTCCACCACCTCCCTGGGCAGCACATCCCCAGGGCTAACAACTCTCTCTGGGAAGAACTTTCTCCTCACCTCCAGCCTAAACCTCCCCTGGCACAGCTTGAGGCTGTGTCCTCTTGTTCTGGTGCTGGGTGCCTGGGAGCAGAGCCCAACCCCCCCCGGCTGCAACCTCCCTGCAGGGAGTTGGAGAGAGCAAGAAGGTCTCCCCTGAGCCTCCTCCTCTCCAGGCTGAGCAACCCCAGCTCCCTCAGCCTCTCCTCCCAGGGCTGTGCCCCAGACCCCTCCCCAGCTCTGTTGCCCTTCTCTGGACACCTCCAAGCCTCTCAATGTCCTTCCTGACCTGAGGAGCCCAGAGCTGGCCACAGGACTGCAGGTGTGGCCTGAGCAGTGCTGAGCACAGGGCAGGATGAGCTCCCTGCTCCTGCTGCAGGCCAGGCTGCCCTTGGCCCTGCTGGCCCCCTGGGCACACTGCTGGCTCCTGTTCAGCTGCTGTCAACCAGCACCCCCAGCTCCCTCTCTGCCTGGCTGCTCATCACCTGCCTGGGGCCAGCAGGCTGGAGAGCCTCTGCCCTGTGGGGCTGCTGCCTCTGACCACTTCTTTCTGCTGGCAGGGGAATGACTCCATCATAGCCAAGACCACTGTCACAGTCCCCAGCGATGGAGGCCCCATTGAGGCAGTTTCTACCATCCAGACTGTGCCTGGCCCTCGGAGGAGCAGGAGGGAGAGTGGTAGGTGCCATGGCCCTGCTGTCCTAGGCCCTCTCAGCAGCCCAGAAGCTCTCCTGAGGCATTTGTGACCTCCTCCCTGCAGCCTCCTGTTTGCTGCCTGCCTCCCCAAGCCCAGGCTGCGGAGGGTGATTGCATTCAGTCAGCTCCTGGCCTCTCCTCTCTCAACCTCTCTCTCTCCCAGGCGCTTTCCAGCCTCTGAGCAGTGAGCTGAACATCTGCAGCCAGCAGCTGGAGCCCAAAGCTGAGAGTGAGAGCTGTGGCACCCCCCAGCACCCCGGGGGAGTGAGGCTGCATGACTTTGTGTCCAAGACGGTAGGTGCCCGGGCAGGAGGAGCCTGGGAGAGCCTCTCCCTCCTCTGGGAGTGGTGATGCCAAGCTCTGGGTGAGAGCCTGCCAGCCCCTTGCTGTCCTGGCTACCTGCATGGGCCAGGGAAGGCCTTCTGCTCTAGGCCCATCCAGGCAGGGGGGGCTCAGGGAGTGCTTTGGACTGGAGGAGCCTTAAAGCTCATCTGGTTCCAGTGCCCTTGGCCTGGGCCTGCTGCGCCCCCTTGCTCATGGCCAACCTGCCTCTGGCCACAGCTGCTCTGCAAAACCTCTTTCCAGCATCTCACCACCCCCAGGGGGAAGAATTTCCTCCTCAGGGCCACTCTAGATGGAGCTTCTCCCAGTTTGAAGCCATCATCCCTCCTGTCACTCCTCTTTGTGACAAATCCCCCCCTGGCTGCCCCCAGCCCTGCAGGGGGTGGCAGAGTTCCTTCCCTGTGCCCCCCCGGCTGCCCCCAGCCCTGCAGGGGGTGGCAGAGTCCCTTCCCTGTGCCCCCCCTGGCTGCCCCCAGCCCTGCAGGGGGTGGCAGAGTCCCTTCCCTGTGCCCCCCCTGGCTGCCCCCAGCCCTGCAGGGGGTGGCAGAGTCCCTTCCCTGTGCCCCCCTGGCTGCCCCCAGCCCTGCAGGGGGTGGCAGAGTCCCTTCCCTGCTCCCCACCTGCTGGGGATCAGCCCAGGGCGGTGCTTGGTGCCAGCTCCTCTCCAGCTTTGCCCCTCCAGTCCTCCTCCAGCCCTTCAGCCTGGGTTTGTGCTTGGGCTGTCCCTGCCCCAGGGCCCTGCCCTAGCCCTTGGGGCTGGCCCTGCCCCAGCCCTGCAGCCCCCTGGGGCCGGCAGCCCCCAGCGCTGCCCTCACGGTGCCCGGCCGCGGCTCCCCCGGCCGCTGCAGAGGGGGGAAGGGCTGATCCTTGGGGTCCCTTCCAACCTTGGCCCCCTGGGCTTCTGTGGCAGGTTATCAAGCCAGAGTCCTGTGTGCCCTGTGGGAAGAGAGTCAAGTTTGGGAAGCTCGCTCTGAAGTGCCGGGACTGCCGCCTGGTCGCCCACCCCGAGTGCCGCGACCGCTGCCCCCTGCCCTGCACCCCCGCCCTGGCTGGCACCCCTCTGCGCCCTGGGGAGGTGAGGCTGCAGGGCCTGGGGCAGGGCAGCTCCAGGCAGGGCTGGGGGAAGGTGCCTGGGCTCCAGCAGATCCTCTCCCTGCAGAGGAGCTGCAGGACAGACCACCGAGGAGGCTGCGGGGGCTGGGGGTGGTGGGGAGGTGGCGTGGGGAGGGGGTGGAGAGGAGGCAGGGGGAGGGGGCTGGGGGTGTTGGGAGCTTGGGGAGGGGGCTGATGGTGTTGGGACCTGCAGGGGAGGCAGGAGGGTGGGGATGGGATGCTGGGAGGGGGCTGATGGTGTTGGGAGCTGCAGGGGGGTGGGGATGGGATGCTGGGAGGGGGCTGATGGTGTTGGGAGCTGCAGGGGAGGTGGGTGGGGGATGGGATGCTGGGAGGGGGCTGATGGTGTTGGGAGCTGCAGTAGGGGCAGGGGGGTGGGGATGGGATGCTGGGAGGGGGCTGATGGTGTTGGGAGCTTCAGCAGGGGCAGGGGGGTGGGGATGGGATGCTGGGAGGGGGCTGAGGTGGGCAGGTGGCAGCTCTGGGTCCTGCAGCATTGGGCTGGGGGATGTGGTGCTGCTGCTCTTTGGGCTGCTGAAGGAGAGCTGAGGTTTGGGTTTTAAGGCTTCCTCTCCTCCTGCAGCCCTGGGAGGGCATTTCCCATGTCTTGAAGACTGAGTATCTTTGGGGTTCACTTTCCCTTCTGCCTCTTAGGGGACCCTGATGGACTTTGTCCCTGCCACTCCTCCAATGATCCCTTCCATCCTGGTGCACTGTGTTAATGAGATTGAGCAGAGAGGGCTGCAGGAGGTGAGAGCAGAATGAGTGCAAACCCTGCTGAGGCTGTGGTGCTGAGGCCCTGGTGATAGCCCAGCTGCCTCTGAGTGCTGGCTGTGGTGCTGCTGGGTGAGGCAGCAGCAAAGTCTGGAAGGGTCAGGGCTGGGCCCAGTCTTGTTCAACATCTTCCCCAGCCTGGCTGAGGAGATGCTGTGGGCTGCCAGTCTGTGCTGCCCTTCAGTGAGGCCTGGCCAGGGTGGAGGGCTGGGGGGCAGAGAGGGGAACCTCGTGAAGTACAACCAGGTCCTGCCCCTGGGGGAGGAAGAGCTCCCTCCACAGAGAAGGACCTGGCAGTGCTGGGGGCCAAGAAGCTGTCCCCAAGCCAGCAGCCTGCCCTGGTGGCCAAGAAGCCCAATGGTGACCTAGGGGCATCCAGAAGAGTGTGGCCAGCAGGGCAAGGGAGGTTCCCCTGCCCCCTGGTGAGGCCACAGCTGCAGCACTGGGTCTAGTTCTGGGCTCCCCAGTTCCAAAGGGGCAGGGAACTGCTGGAGAGAGCCCAGGGGAGCCTGGGGAGATGCTGAGGGGCCTGGAGCAGCTCTGTGAGGAGCAAAGGCTGAGAGCAGCCCCAGAGAGGATCTGCTCAATGCTCAGCAAGAGCTAAGGGGGCTGTGAGGGGCCATAGGCTGGGGGGGGAGGGGGTCAGGCTCTTGTCAGTGGGGCCCTGTGACAGGACAAGGAGCAAGAGGCACAGGTTGGAACCTAGGAGATTCCACCTGGGCAGGAGGAGAAAGCTGTTTGGGGTGAGGCTGCTGGAGGCCTGGAGCTGCCCAGAGAGGTGGTGGAGTGCTTCTAACCTCCCCTGGGTATTGTGCCCCTGGGCAAGCTGCTGGGGCTGCCCTGCTGGATGGAGCAGGGTGGGGTTGGGCTGGGGGGAGCTCCAGGGGTCCCTTCCAGCCCCCATCCTGCTGGTCTGTGGGTGAGGGTGGGAGCCAGCAGCTGGCTGGTTGGCTGTACCCCTGCAGCTGCTCTGCTGCCCTCTCTTCCAGACTGGCCTCTACAGAGTGCCTGGCTGTGACAAGACCGTGAGGGAGCTGAAGGAGAAGTTCTTCAGGACCAAGACTGTTCCCCTGCTGAGCAAGGTGGAGGACATCCATGCCATCTGTGGCCTGCTCAAGGACTTCCTGCGCAGCCTGAAGGAGCCTCTCCTCACCCACCGCCTCAACAAGGCCTTCATGGAAGCAGCAGGTGAGGAGCTGCTGAGGGCCACCCCTGAGCCCTCCTCCAGGCTGCCTGGGGCCAGGCTGAGGGGTGAGGGGTGGGGGTCCCACAGCCTGGCAGTGCTCTGTGCAGCCCTCTTGCTCCCAGCTGGGTTGGTGATGCTCTGCAGCCTGCAAAGATCTCTCCCTGGGGGTCCTGCTTTGGCAGAGGGAAGAAGCAAAGGGGTGTGGGGAGCAGGGCTGGTGAGGAGCAGCTGAGGGACCTGGGGTGGCTCCTCCCTGGAGGGAAGGAGGTTGTGGGGAGACCTTCCTGGCTCCCTCTGATCTCCCAAGTTGTGGTGCTTGTGCAGGACAGAGCCTTGACAGTGGCCTGGGAAGCTTTTGGCTTCCCCCTGCTGTGAGGGGAAGGTTCCAGGGGTGCCTCTGGGACCTCCTGCTGAGCTCTGGACACTTCCTTTTCCCCCTCCCCCCCAGAAATCCCAGATGAGGACAACAGCCTGGCTGCCATGTACCAAGCTGTTGGTGAGCTGCCTCAGGCCAACAGGCACACCCTGGCTTTCCTCATGGTCCATCTGCAGAGGTATGGCTGAAGGGCTCTGAAGGAGGGTGCTGACCTCTGCAGCTTCCTCTGGCTCCTGGTTGGGAGCTTGGAGCCTGGGGGAGAAGCCCTGCTCCAGAGGCTGCAGGGGGTGAGAGAGGGCAGCAGCTGGCTGGGAGGGGAAGAGCAGGAGCTCCATCCCCTCTCTCTTTTGGTGCAGGGTGGCTCAGAGCCCAGAGACCAAGATGGATGTTGCCAACTTGGCCAAAGTCTTTGGCCCTACCATTGTTGCCATGCAGTGCCAGACCCTGACCCCATGACCCTCCTGCAGGACACCAAGAGGCAGCCCAAGGTGAGGCAGCAGAAGGCACTGGGAGGGGAGGGAAGGGGACAGGGAAGGGCTGGGAAAGGGCTGCTGGGGGGAGCTGAGGTGTGCTGGGGGTGGGAATGTGCCAGGGAAGGGCTGGGAAAGGGCTGCTGGGGGGAGCTGAGGTGTGCTGGGGGTGGGAATGTGCCAGGGAAGGGCTGGGAAGGGGCTGCTGGGGGGGAGCTGAGGTGTGCTGGGGGTGGGAATGTGCCAGGGAAGGGCTGGGAAGGGGCTGCTGGGGGGGAGCTGAGGTGTGCTGGGGGTGGGAATGTGCCAGGGAAGGGCTGGGAAGGGCTGCTGGGGGGGAGCTGAGGTGAGCTGGGGGTGGGAATGTGCCAGGGAAGGGCTGGAAAGGGCTGCTGGGGGGGAGCTGAGGTCTGGACTGGAGCTCAGCTGCTCCTGGGTGTCTCTAGGTGGTGGAGTGCCTCCTGCTGCTGCCTGTGGACTACTGGAGCCAGCTGATGATGGTGGAGCAGGAGAACCTGGACCCAGCACATGTGATTGAGAACACCAAGGCCTACTGGCTCTCCCCCAGACCCCAGATATCAAAGGTAACCCCTCCTGGGGGCCAGAGCTGCTGCTCCCTCCCTCAGAGCTGCTGCTGAGGCTCTTGGCTCAGCCCTTCCTGCAGCTCTGGGGGGAGAGAAGCTCTGCCAGGGGGGTTGGACTTGCTCCCCAGGGTCCCTGCCAGCCTCCCCCAGCCTGGGCTGCTGTGAGATCCTGGCTGTGGCTGGTGGCTCTGAGAGGTGCCAGGGGCTGTCTGAGCTTCCTGGCCTGGAGCAGGACCTTGAGCTCTCCCCCTGGTGCTCACTTAGCTGCCTCTTGCCTTGCAGTGAGCATGCTGGGCCCCCTCACCACCCCAGAGAGGCAGCTCTCCAAGACCCCCTCCTCCAGCTCCCTCTCGCAGAGGGTCCGCTCCACCTTCACCAGGACCACCCCCAAGTAAGTGACCCCCCCTCCCCCCCCGGGTGCTGGCAGGGAGGTGCTCAGAGGACTGAAGTGGTGTTCAAGGAGGACTTGGAAGGGTCCAGAGGAAGCTAGGAAGGGGTTGGAGAACCTCCCCTCTGGGGCCAAGGCTGAGCAGCCTGGAAGAGAAGGTTCTGGGCAGACCTCCTGCTGACCTTCCCAGCACCAGGAAGGGCTCCAGGAGAGCTGGGGAAGGACTCCTGACAAGGGCTGGGGGGGGACAGGATGAGGGGCAAGGAATGGAAGGTGGGAGAGGGCAGGCTGAGACTGGAGAGGAGGAAGAAATGGGGCAGGGAGTCTCTGGAACAGGCTGCCCAGGGAGGAGGCTGTGGCTGCCCCTTCCCTGGAGGTGTTCCAGGCCAGGCTGGAGGGGAGGCCTGGGGCTGGTGGGAGCTGTCCCCTGCCCATGGAGCTTGGAGAGGATCTTTAAGGTCCCTTCCAGCCCAAACCATTCCAGCAAAGAGATTTGTCTTCCTTTGACCCAGGTCTGCACTTCCTGCTCTTAATTACTGCTGTGTTAACGATGCAGGCTGACCAAGGGGTGAGGAGCAGCACTGGGGCAGGGAGAGGAGCACTGGGGGAGGGAGGGGGGGAGCTCTGGGTGCATCCTCTGTAGGAGAAGGCTAAATGTTGAACCTCCTCCCCCCCTCCCACCCCTGCCCTTTTTGGTCTCCTTCCCTTCAGGTTTGGCAGCAAAGGCAAACCAGCAACCCAGCTGGGGCACCAGGGCACCTTCTTTGCTTCCCCCCTGGCTGAAGTGAGGTAGAGCTGATGAGGCCCTGAGGAACCCTCCACAGCAGCTTCCCCTCCACGTCCTCTCCCCTTGCTCCCCAGCAGCCTTAAGGGTTGGGTTTGTTGCCCTGGGGGGGGTTGGGTTTGTTACTCCTGGGGGGGTGGGTTTGTTACCCGGGGGGGGTTGGGTTTGTTACTCTGGGGGGGTGGGTTTGTTACCCCTGGGGGTGCTGGGTTTGTTACTCTGGGGGGGGTTGGGTTGGCTTTCACCTCCCTCCTGCTTCCACTTGGTTGTTATGGGGCACGGTTTTCATTGGCAAGGAGGATTTGTCCTGATAATAAAAGCCCTGCTTGAGGGGGGGGGTGTCTCCCCCCTCCATCCCCCCTCCCCTGGCACCAGCATCCAGGCTCAGGTGTGGTGAAATGTTGACAGCTGAGGGGCCAGGAACTGCTTGGAGCTGAGCAAAGCCTTTGGCACTGTCCCACCCCCCAGGCTGGGGACACAGGGGGGTGAGGGGTGAGCAGCAGCTGGGATGCAGACCTGGCTGGAGGGCTGCACCCAGAGGGTGGCTGTGTCCATGGCTCCATGGCCCAGGGGAGGCCAGGGACAAGCAGAGTCCCTCAGGGAATCAGCCCTGGGACCAGGCTGCTTCAACATCTCTGTGGGGGCCAGGGACAGAGGCACTGAGTGCAGCCTCAGCAGGGCTGCTGCGGCACCAAGAGGTGTGGGGCAGCAGGCAGCTGGGGGGAAGGGATCCAGCCAGGGGGAGCTGGGGCAGGCTGGGGGGAAGGGATCCAGCCAGGGGGAGCTGGAGAGGCTGGAGGGAAGGGATCCAGCCAGAGGGAGCTGGGCAGGAGAGAGGGAAGGGATCCAGCCAGAAGGAGCTGGAGAGGCTGGAGGGAAGGGATCCAGCCAGGGGGAGCTGGGGCAGGCTGGGGGGAAGGGATCCAGCCAGGGGGGGAGCTGGGGCAGGCTGGGGGGAAGGGATCCAGCCAGGGGGAGCTGGGCAGGAGAGAGGGAAGGGATCCAGCCAGAGGGAGCTGGAGAGGCTGGAGGGAAGGGATCCAGCCAGGGGGAGCTGGGCAGGCTGGAGGGAAGGGATCCAGCCAGAGGGGAGCTGGGCAGGCTGGGGGGGAAGGGATCCAGCCAGGGGGAGCTGGGCAGGCTGGAGGGAAGGGATCCAGCCAGAGGGAGCTGGGCAGGCTGGAGGGAAGGGATCCAGCCAGGGGGAGCTGGGGCAGGCTGGAGGGAAGGGATCCAGCCAGGGGGAGCTGGGCAGGCTGGAGGGGAAGGGATCCAGCCAGGGGGAGCTGGGGCAGGCTGGGGGGAAGGGATCCAGCCAGGGGGAGCTGGGCAGGCTGGGGGGGAAGGGATCCAGCCAGGGAGCCCCGGGCGGGGGGGAGTGGAGCAGCCCTCTCTGAGAGGCCTGGGCTGGGGGGCAGCACTCTCTGAGCCCCCGGGGTGGGGGGGCAGCCCTCTCCTCCTGCTCTGCTGCAGCATTTACCTTGTCCCAGCCCTTCCCTCCCCCTTCCCAACTCTCTTCCCCCCTCCCCCCCCATAAGAAACTCCCCCTCCAGGACCCCCCTGACCCCCCAGCCCCCTCCTCCCCTTTCCCATCCTTGCCGGTGGCTGTGGAGTTGGATTTGGGTTTTGTTTTTTTTGCTCTTTTATTTAGAAACAAACAAAAAACCGCAGGGCCCCCTCCCCCCCCAGCCCCCCCCCCCCCTTTCCCCTCCCCTCCCCCAAGACAAAGAAACCAAACCCCAACAACAAAAACAAAAGACACCCCCAAACCTCCCCCCCCCCCAAAAAAAAAAAACCAACACAAAGAGGAACCAAAAAAGAGAAACAAAACTTCCCCGGGGGGGGAGGAGGAGGAGGAGGAGGGAAGGGGGAAGGGGGGGGGAAGCTGTTTTGTTTTCCAGGCTGGGGGGGGAGGGGGGTTTAAGGAGGAGGGGTTTCATTTGGGGGGGGGGGGGAAGGGAGGAGGGAGCTGAGCAGGGAGAGGAAGAGCAGGAGGAAGGCAAAATACAAAACTAGAAACCTCTGGAAAGAGCTTTAAAAAAAAGGCAACTTAAAAACCTGTACAAAATGCTCTAAGTATAAATTAAACGGGGGGGGGGGGGCCAGCGGGGGGGGGGGGGCCAAGGGGGAGGGGGGGGGGGGGCCTCAGCTTT